>NW_026652280.1:89132705-89211128 GCF_009828535.3 Hylobates moloch
AAAAGATGTAAAAAATAAATTAGCTAGATGAGGTGGCTCATTCCTGTAAGCCCAGCACTCTACTAAAAATACAAAAATTAGCCTGGCATGGTGACACACACCTACAATCCCAGCTATTTGGGAGGCTAAGGCACAAAAGACGAGAGTCACTTGAGCCTGGGAGGCAGAGGCTGCAATGAGCCGAGATTGTGCCACTGCACTCCAGCCTGGGCAAAAGAGTGACACTCTGTCTCAAAGAAAAAAAAGGAATGAAGTACTCAGATCTTCTACATCATGGATGAACCTTGAAAATGATGCTGAAAGCAGCCAGACACAAAATGCCACATACTGTATGGTTCTGTATACATAGAATGTCCAGAATTGGCAAATCCATAGATTTTAAAAAGTAGATTCGGCAGGGCACAGTGGCTCACGCCTGTAATCCCAGTACTTTTGGAAGCTGAGGCTTACTTGAGGTCAGGAGTTCAAAACCAGCCTGGCCAACATGGTGAAACCCTGCCTCCACTAAAATACAAAAATTAGCCACTCATGGTGGCAGGCACCTGTAATCCCAGCTACTCAGGAGACTGAAGCAGGAGAATTGTTTGAACCCGAGAGGTAAAGGTTGCAGTGAGCCCAGATCACTCCACTGAACTCCAGCCTGAGCCATAGAGCGAGACTCTGTCTCAAAAAAGCAAAAAAAAAAGAAAGAAAAAAAAGTAGATTCGTGGTTGGTGAGGGAGGGGAGTAAATGCTAATGAGTTTCTTCTTGGGGTGATGAAAATGTTCTAAAGTTAGACAGCAGTAAGGGTTGCACAACCTTGTGACTACACTAAAAACCACTGAAGTCTAACTTTAAAAGGGTGAATTGAATGGTATGTGAATTATATCTCAAGAAAACAAACTCAGCTGGCATCACCCCCTGCCCCACCCTGTGGTAAAGCTGGGTCCTTGTTGGCTGGTGAGGGCTCTCCTAATCTGCACTCCCTCCTCACCTCCAGACCTACGGCCTTGCTGTTCCTGGAACCCCAGCCGTCCCCTGTGCTCTGCTCTTCTGTTCTCCGTGTGCCCAACTCTTCTCCCTATACCTAGGTACCCGGCCCCTCCCAGTCTTCACCTGCGCCTTTACAGAGGCCCCATCAGACCATCGGGCCCCCCACCCTCCACACGCCCACCCCGTGAACAGACTCCCTTTCCCCTGGCTCTTCTGAATTTCTGGCATACTATACGATTTCCTTATTTTTCCTTATTTTTATTTTTTAATAGAGACGGGGTCTCACTATGTTACCCAGGCTGGTCTCGAACCCCTTGGCTCAATCAATCCTGCCTCAGCTTCCCAAAGTGCGGGCATTGCAGGCTGAGCCACCACGCCCGCCACGACCTTCTCTTCTGGAGTGTGTCGCTTTTGTACTTATGATGTAAACTCCGGACACGCGGGGACCCTCGCGCTTCGCTCACTAATTTGTCCCCAGACCCTACTACCTGGCACAGTAGGCGCTCAATACTGTTGACTGAATAAACGACTGTTACTTTGGAAATCATGTATTATTTAAATCACATGTTTAAACGCACATAAACTTCTGAGTAGTGTTTTCTGCACACACAAGATGTCCCCAGGGGCACCAAACAACGCATTTTCCACATTTGTCCCTAAATGTTAATGCATAAGTAACGTTAGTCACCAACAGATGTGAGGTCACGTGACGTTCGGGCTGCGCCCTCCCCGCCCCGGCTCGGCCCGGCCCTGCACACAGTAGGGCCGCACCGCGCTTTGCAAACAGGTAGACTCGGCAGAGGCGCGACCGCCCTCACCGCAGAGAGCTGGGACACCGGCAGGATCTCTGGACACCCAAGGCCCCACCTCCCGCCCGGAAAAACAGTCGACCCGCCGGGCGCAGGCGCAGAGGCCGTGCCCGTCCGCTGCGCCGCCAGCCAGGGCGGAAACGGCTACGGCTTCGCTAGAGGCGCATGCGCGGGTCCCGGAGTTTTCGCGAGATAACGGTCGAAAACGCGCTGTTGTCGATTTCCGGTAGTGAATCAGGCACCGGAGTGCAGGGTCGGGGGTGCAATCCTTGGGCCGCTGGGCAAGCGGCGAGAGCTGGCTAAGGCCAGCGAGTCGAGGACAGCGGGCGCTTGGAGGGCCAGGCCGCAGCCCCGGCCGCCTGCAGGCCCCGCCATGGACCCGTTCCTGGTGCTGCTGCACTCGGTGTCGTCCAGCCTGTCGAGCAGCGAGCTGACCGAGCTCAAGTTCCTATGCCTCGGGCGCTTGGGCAAGCGCAAGCTGGAGCGCGTGCAGAGCGGCCTGGACCTCTTCTCCATGCTGCTGGAGCAGAACGACCTGGAGCCCGGGCGCACCGAGCTCCTGCGCGAGCTGCTGGCCTCCCTGCGGCGCCACGACCTGCTGCGGCGAGTCGACGACTTCGAGGCGGGGGCGGCGGCCGGGGCCGCGCCTGGGGAAGAAGGTGGGCGCGGGGCCGGGCCGGGGGAGCCAGGGCCTGGTGGCCCGGCTGTAGGTGCTGCGAGGCTCGTCCTGTTGGCCACCAGGCGCCTCCCGTTTGCCGGGTTTGATTTGCGTGGGTTTTCTCCGTACAGCCCTGGTTTTGCAGATGGGAGAGCCAAAAACGCAGAAAAGTTGAGTTACTCAAGATTGCAGGGCCTGGACACGCGCAGTCCTTTTTCCTCCACCCCATTCTGCCCGGGTAAATTAGAAAACTCACTGAAGAAAAGATGAGTCAGAGAAGGTGTGGGGGAGGGGCAGAGGTTGAGTGAGCCTGCTCGCATCATTTCCCTTTTGTCTCGGAATATGCTTTTCACGGCTGTCTGAGAGTAATACTATCATTCAGTAACTCTTACCCAGGGGCTTACAGTGTGCCGCTTACCCTTGTAACTGCCGAATATAATTTTCGCAATAGCCCTGTGGCTTAGATACTGTTAGCTATCCCTGTTCCCATTTTACAGAGGACAGGATTGTGGCTCACAGGTTAAGTGGGTTTGCCAAAATGCGCAGCGGATAACTAACGGAGCTAGGCTTGAGCCAAGCAGTCCGGCCTCCGGATGGGTGGTGTTAGCCACTGCACTGCCTCTCTGGTCAAGTTCATTGTGGAGTGGCTTCCTGTCCTGCTCTTGGTTACTCCCTCTCCACCCTCGCCTGTGGGTTGCAGCAGCTTCCAGGATAAAAAAGAAATCCTGAGTACAGCAGAGTTTCTCAGCCCCAGCCCCTTGTTCTCAGAGTCAGGAGAGGCTTGGGAGTGCTCTGGGGACGCCTCTCAGAGGCTTCAAGCTGTGGCTTGGTATCAGCCATTCAGTCACGAATCAGATAGGGGCCTGAATGTGTCATCATGGGTTTCACTCTGTAAGGACTGGTGCCTGTTCAGGACAGGATGGACAGAACAGCTCTCTGCCTGAGAGCTGTCAGGTCCAGATTTTAAAAAAACATTAGTACTGAACAAAACAGGACGTAGAAAAATCGGGTTTTATGAATATTTAATGTCTGGAAAAACACTGATAAATTGCATTTTAAAGACGGTCCACGAAACATAGCTGACATTTGAGATGTATGTGTGCTTGGTTTTATTTATATCGTTATGTAGTTACTGTGTGCTGGAAAAAGTACACCAGAAGGTGAGCAGTGGGTATGGGCAGGTTGGTAGTGGGCGATTCTGCATTCCTCCTCCCCAGAAGTTCAGCACAGTGGTTAAGGGTGGACTCTGGCGCCACACTCTCAGGGTTTCAGAACATGGCTCTGCCATCATCTAGCTACACGATCTCAAGAATGTCCATTAGCTTTCCTGTGCCTCAGTTTCCTCATCTGTACAGTGCCCAGCCCACAGGGATGTGAGAGCTGCGGGAGCTGGTACACCTGCCAACGGTGTCTCAGAATTGCCAGGAGCGGTCCAAGCAGCACCCTATCCTGCCTCTCCTTTCCTCTCGTCACATTCCAGAAACAGCCTCTTATGGTCTTGTGACCAGCTACCCGATCTCAGTGGTGACTTCAGCAGATGAGTATGCTAGTCAGGGACTGAAGACTGGTGGTCACTCGGGGCAGCTTTCAAAATAACAGTGGGAGTGCCTACTAGTTTCCTGTGATTGCCATAACAAATGATCACAAATCTGGTGGTCTAAAGCAATAGAAATCTACCCCCTCAGTCTGGAGGCCAGAAATCTGAACAAGCAGGGTGCCACAGACCAGCACACCCTCGGAATGCTGTTGGGGAGGCTCCTTCCGTGTCTCTTCCGCTTTGTGGTGGCTCCAGGCATTCTTTGACTTGTGGCCACTTCACTCCAGGCTCACACGGCCTTCCCTGTGTGTCTCCTACAACGATACCTGCCATTGGTGCATCCAGGTCATCCAGGATGATCTCCTCAGCTTACCTTTGCAAAGACGCTTTTTCCAGAGAACATGCATGGTTTCAGCAATTTCACATGAACATACCTTGAGGTGACATCGTTCAACCTGCTATAGGGCAGGATATGGGATCAACCCTATTTTCTTCCCTCTGACAACTCCCCAGCCCCTCCCTCAGTGTCTCCTGCCCTAAGTAGGTAGCTCCACTACAACTTCCTTTGGCACTTGAGTCTTCAGTGGCCCACGCCGCCTTGGATAGTATTAGAGAGCAGGGGGTTTGGCTGAGGTCGAATCAGGCCACTCTTGGGCATTTGGTGACAGCCCTTCTGCTGCCAGGCGACTCTAGCCTCTACAGAGGACCTCGTGTAGGCACCTCTGTCCACTGAGCACTTGGTGTCAGTGCTGAAAAGCCCTAGGGAGGACTGTGGGGTTGCTTGTCTCCAAACCTAGGGTAAACCATTCTGTTGTTTCCTTCCCAGACCTGTGTGCAGCATTTAACGTCATATGTGATAATGTGGGGAAAGACTGGAGAAGGCTGGCTCGTCAGCTCAAAGTCTCAGACACCAAGATCGACAGCATCGAGGACAGATATCCCCGCAACCTGACAGAGCGCGTGCGGGAGTCGCTGAGAATCTGGAAGAACACAGAGAAGGAGAATGCAACAGTGGCCCACCTGGTGGGGGCTCTCAGGGCCTGCCAGATGAACCTGGTGGCCGACCTGGTACAAGAGGTTCAGCAGGCCCGTGACCTCCAGGACAGGAGTGGGGCCATGTCCCCGATGTCATGGAACTCAGATGCATCCACCTCCGAAGCTTCCTGATGGGCTGCTGCTTTGCCCCGGTGGACCACAGGCATCTGCACAGCCTGGACTTTGGTTCTTTCCAGGAAGGTAGCCCAGCACTGTGAAGAGCCAGCAGGAAGCCAGGCTGAGTGAGCCACAGACCAGCTGCTTCTGAACTCCAGTTGCATTTATTGATGCCTCTCCCGCGCCAGGCCGGGCTTGGGCCCCGCACAGATATTTCCATTTCTTCTTCACTATCACACTGAGTAAGATCCTGTTGTCTCCACTAAATGAGCTCCTGCGGGAGTAGTTGGAAAGTTGGAACCGTGTCCAGCACAGAAGGAATCTGTGCCGATGAGCAGTCACTCTGTTCCTCCACAGTGGAGGAGACCAACTCGGGCCCAGGAACCGGAGCAAAGCAGAGAGGTGTGGGAGAACTGGGATTTGAACCCCCGCCATCCGGCACCAGAGCCCATGCTCAACCACTGTGTTGTTCTGCTGCCCCCGCAGTTGGCAGAAAGGATGTTTTGTCCCGTTTTCTTGGAGGCCACCGGAACAGACGTGGACACTAGGGTCAGGTGGGGTGGTGTGGTGGGGAAAGGTATTGCTGGGGTAGGGGTGTGGTGACCTGGTTGGCCGTGGTCCACCTCTTGGCCCCTGTGTGAGTTGAGTCTCCTCTCTGAGACTGCTAAGTAGGGGCAGTGATGGTTGCCAGGATGAATTGAGATAATGTCTGTGAGGTGCTGTTGAGTGATTGACACAGCACTCTCTAAATCTTCCTTGTAAGGATTATCGGTCCTGCGATTCTACAGTTTCTTACTATTTTGTATCAAAATCACTATCTTTCTGATGACAGAATTGCCAAGGCAGCGGGATCTCGTATCTTTAAAAAGCAGTCCTCTTGTTTCTAAGGTAATCCTATTAAAACACAACTTTACAACTTCCATATTACAAAATATTTTCTATTCCTGTTGGTAATTCTTTTCATTTTGGATATGCTGGATATTCCCAGTACAGCCAGTTTGAGGATCCCTGTCAAGGGCTCCAACCTGGGAGAGGGTGGCTGGATTTCCTGACAGCTCGCTAGCTGCTCATGAGCAGTGTCTGCCCTTAGCAAACGGTGGTCTGCTAGGGTAGCTCTTGCCGCTCTTGGAATTTGCCTGCGCCACCAAGAGTATCAGAATCAAAGCCAAGTGGCTAATCTCTGTCCCAGCTCACCAGCTATGACCTTGGGAACGTCCCGTATGCCGTCCCGTAGGTGGGATCTTAGCCAAGGCCGCAGGACACTGTCCCCATTAAGCTGTGGACCCCGGCCTTTGAGCCCCTCCACACCTTCACCTGGCGCTTCCAGATGCCAGACACCTTGCTAGGAGCAAAGGCCATAGCAGTGAATGGGACAGAAGTGTAGCCCTGCCCTATTGGCCTCGGAAACCTACCAGAAACAAGCTTTACCCGGTTCATCACTAGCTTGGGGTGCCACCATGGAGCTGAGCTGGTTGCTGTCCCAAAACAGCATGGCCTGGCCTACACGCTGTACACCCCCGACCCGGCGCACGCCCACTCTCAAGGCACAGGTCAGGGCTAGTTCTGTAGAGAACAGACACATCACCCCTCACTGTCCCTAAGTATGAGCAGCTTGGCTTTGGGAAAGAGATTTTTATGGGGTGAGTGGGAAAGTATTTTTTTTTTTTTTTTTTGAGATGGAGTCTCACTCTGTTGCCCAGGCTGGAGTGCAGTGGCACGATCTTGGGTGACTGTGACTTCCGCCTCCCAGGTTGAAAGGATTCTCCTGCCTCAGCCTCCCAAGTAGCTGGGACTACAGATGTGCACTAGGAAGCCTGGCTAGTTTTTTGTAGTTTTAGTAGAGACAGGGTTTACCATCTTGGCCCGGCTGGTCTCGAACTCCTGACCTCAGGTGATCCACCCGCCTCAGCCTCCCAAAGTGCTGGGATTACAGGCGTGAGCCACCGCACCTGGCCTTGGACATGGATTTCTTAAAGCAACTTGAAAAAAACGAATTCCATGTTCATTTTTTTTACAATCAGGTAGAATTTGTGTTTCTGGAAAAGGTACACACAAATCTTGGACTTACTTGAAAGCTGGAGGTAACAGCCGTCTCTTGCTCTCTGACTCCTTTTTCCCCTGAGAAGGAAGAGGGAAGACAAGTCCAAATGTCTGTGCTTTGCGGGAGACTTCAGGGGAATTTGATCAAGCGTTTCCTGGAACAAAGGGTCGACCCTCTGGTCTTCAGGTTCCCGCAGCCTCCCAGCTGCCTGCCCTTCTGCCTTGTTACACAGTGACCCCTCCATGTCACACTCACACTCGCTCCCAGATTCTCACAGCCACCCCTCTCCAGGACTCACTCCCTGGTGCTCCTGAGACCACATCCCGCACAAACTGTACTTGCTGAAGTCACAGGCTGCTACAGCTTTTTTGTTCTATCTGAATCTCTAGGGCATCTGACACCTTCCGTGACCATTCTCTCCAGGAGCTCTTCTCCTCCCTCCCTGCTGTCCTCCTCTCAGGTCTCTCACGCCCTCCCCCAGCCTCAGCCTCACCTCTCCTCTAGGGAGCACAGCCCTTTCTTAGCCTTACCCATCCTAGGTCCCTGGTACCTGCCAGGTATCTCTCTAGCCCAGATCTTTCTCTTGCCCCAGACCCCAACTGCCTAGGGGCAGCCTCACAGTGGCTGCTATAGCAAACTACCACATATTTACCACCTTAAGCAGCACAAATATATCTTACGGTTCTGGAGGTCAGAGGTCCAAAATGGCTCTCCCTGGTCTACAAATCAGGTGTGTCAGCCGGGCGCGGTGGCTCACGCTTGTAATCCCAGCACTTTGGGAGGCCGAGGCGGGCGGATCACGAGGTCAGGAGATCGAGACCACGGTGAAACCCCGTCTCTACTAAAAATACAAAAAAAATTAGCCGGGCGTAGTGGCGGGCGCCTGTAGTCCCAGCTACTCGGAGAGGCTGAGACAGGAGAATGGCGTGAACCCGGGAGGCGGAGCTTGCAGTGAGCCGAGAGCGCGCCACTGCACTCCAGCCTGGGCGACAGAGCCAGACTCCGTCTCAAAAAAAAAAAAATCAGGTGTGTCAGCAAGCTGATTCCTCCTGGAAGACCTAGAAGAGAATCCGTGTCTTGCCTTTTGCATCTTCTAGAGGCCGCCTGCATTCTTTAACTCATGGCCCCCCCTCCATCTTCAGGCCCTCTCTGATTCTCCTGCCTCCCTCTTACAAAAACTCTTGTGACTACGTTGGGTCACCTGGACAACCCAGGATCTTCTTCCCATCTCAACATCCTTAATTTAAACACATCTGCAGAATTTCTTTGCCAGGTAAGGGAACATATTCACAGATCCCAGGGATTAGCACATGGGCACCGTCAGAGGCATGCAAGCCACACCTCAAATTCAGCCTCCCTGCAACCTGCGCCCCGTTCCGTGCCTGAAACCACCGTCTAGTCAGTTGCCCAAGCCACAAACCCTCCTTCCTCTCCCCACTGTCACTCTCTTCCCTCAGTTAAAACTGAGCACTGGGCCAGTTGCGGTGGCTCTCATCTGTAATCCCCACACTTTGGGAGGCTGAGGTGGGAGGATCACTTGAACCCAGGAGTTTAAGGCCAGCCTGGCCAACATCATCTCTCAAAAAAATAAAAATAAAAAAATGTAGCTGGATGTGGTTGTGTGCACCTGTGCTCCCAGCTACTCGGGAGACTGAGGCAGGAGGATTGCTTGAGCCCAGGAGGATGAGGCTGCAGTGAGCCATGATCACACCACTGCAGTCCAGCCTGGGTAACAGAGCAAGACCCTGTCTCAAAAAAATAAAAAAATAAAAATAAAAATAAAAATAAGCACCAGGTCCTATACTTTGTAACACACAAGTGTCTCTCCCATCCACCTTTTCTGCTCCCTGCTGCCACCCCCACTCCCAGTGGGGCCTCAGCCCTTTCCACTGGACAACCACAGTGAGTGACCTCACAATTCATCTCCCGCCTGTGCCCCCCACCCCTCCACCCATCCAGCCCATCTCCCGTCAGCAGCCAGAAATAAACTGAGTCATAACACAGTCCCCTGACTCTTCTTAGAAGCCACGAGGTCTGTCCATATTTTTTCGTTTCATATTTTTATTTCCGTGATAATTAATCTGAGTCATCTTGCTGACTGCTTTCTAGCCACACGAATCCTGTGTGAATTGCATTTGGAATCACACAGGCAAACATGACGTGGGGTAGCATGTGCTCATGCCAGAGTGACCCAGTGTCTACTGAGATAAAGGCAAGGCTTCTCTTTTACAGGGAAATTTGCAATTGAAAGCCATTTCCATCAAAGAAGCCCTTAGTTCCTTGAATCATTTACTAAGTTGAGACCCCGTGGCAAGAATCATGGATGCCAACCCCAGTAATGGTCACCAAGGAACAGAGGCCAATTCAACACATGAATGGGGTCCTCATGGAAAGCCAAATGACATATGATTTAAGTTTTTGAGGTATGGCTCAAATAGAAAAAGAATATCGTGGGCCATTTGAATCACCCCAGGCACATGGCAAGTACAAGGCCTTCCAGGCTCCCACGCCTCCTTGATGACAGTCTGTAGACATGAAGCTACAATTTTGTTTCAGCAGAACAGCATCATATGTACTGTTTAATGATTAAACAGAATGCACTTCTGTTTGGCATGAATTAAAAATGCTGAGCCCGGCACAGTCGTTCACGCCTGTAATCCCAGCACTTTGGGAGGCTGAGGTGGGAGATCTCTTGAAGCCAAAAGTTCGAAAGCCTGGGCTGCAAAGCAAGACTCCATCTCTGAAAAATAATAATAATAAAAAATAAATTAGGCCGGGTGTGGTGGCTCATGCCTGTCATCTGAGCATTTTGGGAAGCCAAGGCGTGCAGATCACATGAGGTCACTAGTTCAAGACCAGCCTGGCCAACATGGTGAAATCCCATCTCTACTAAAAATACAAAATTAGCTGGGTGTGTTGGTACGTGCCTGTAGACCCAGCTAATCAGGAGGTTGGGGCAGAAGAATTGCTTGAACCTGGGATGGGGAGGTTGCAGTGAGCCGAGAACATGCCACTGCACTTCCAGCCTGGGCAACAAAACAAAACTCTTTCTCAAAAAATAAAATTAAAAAAATAAAACAAATTAGCTGGCCACAGTGGTATATTCCTGTAGTTCCAGCTACTCGGGAGGCAGAGGCAGGAGGATCCCTTGAGCCCAAGAGTTCAAGGCGATACTGAGCCATCATTGTGCCACTGCACTCCAGCCTGGGCAGCAGAGCAAGACCCTGTCTCAAAAAACAAAGGAAAGAAAAGAAAGGAAAAAATAATAATCATACCTAAGTTAAATATGTTATTAAATTCTAATATGTTATTAAATATGTTATTAAATATTAAATTCTAATGTTTTTTAGATATTTTGAATTTATATTAAATAAATTTTTATGTATTTAATATATAAATAAATATATAAATATGTGTATTTAATATATAAATAAATATATAAATATATATTTATATAAATATATAAATATATAAATAAATATTTATATAAATATATAAATTTATATAAATATATATATAAATTTATATAAATATAATTTATATTAAATATATTATAATAATAAATATTAAATTCTAATATGTTATTAAATATTAAACTCTAATATGTTATTAAATTCTACGAGTTTTGTAGGCTTTTCTCTCTCTAATTTGCAATTTTATTGGCAATTTATAGTTTCCAAGAGCTAGACACATGGGCTTCTATTCCACATCTGGCTATATATTTGTGCCTATTGATATTTCATTGTTGAAATGAAAACCTGGTCACCATGGGAGTCTGAGACAATGTTTTACTACTTCCAAATCAGTTTCTGGCTGGAGAAGCCCAGCTACAAAGTCCCCATGTCCCTCAGGATGAAATTTTTTTTTTTTTTTTTTTTTGAGGTGGAGTCTCGCTCTGTCGCCCAGTCTGGAGTGCAGTGGCATGATCTCGGCTCACTGCAAGCTCCGCCTCCCGGGTTCACACCATTCTCCTGCCTCAGTCTCCCGAGTAGCTGGGACTACAGGCATCCACCACCACACCCGGCTAATTTTTTGTATTTTTAGTAGAGACGGTTTTTCACCATGTTAGCCAGGATGGTCTCGATCTCCTGACCTTATGATCCACCCACCTCGGCCTCCCAAAGTGCTGGGATTACAGGAGTGAGCCACTGCGCCCGGCCAGGATGAAATCTTAATCCGCGCATCATCATGCATGGGATGGGGTACACAACTGTGCGGAGCCCAGCCTGGTGCCATGTTCCCTCCACAGCAAGGATGTCACCTCACCTCCTGCCACCCTCCCCCGCAGCCTTTGCCCCTGCTGTTTCCTCTCCCTGCAGCTTTCCTCACTATCCACCCCAAGCCCCTCCAGCTCAGAAGACGTCCTTCTGATGCAGCCTTGCCCATGCACCGACTCTCACAGTGTGACCCCTGCACCCCCCACTCCTGCCCGGGTCCTGCCCCCTCTAGCGCAGCTCCCTGAGGGCCGCTTCCAGCACTTTCTAGCGGCTTCTGAGTGAAGGCTTATTTTGTGTTTGCTGAGTGAATGAATAAGTAAACAGCAGCAATCAAAGGCCCACTAGCGCGTCTCTCAGGGGCCTCAGTTCCTTGTAAGCAGGAAAGCAAAAGATGCCTCCGCCCCAGGGTTTCAGATTCCTGGATTCCCCTTCCGCTTTCACTTTTGGTTGGGTTGGGAGGTCAGTCGGGCTGTGAAAGCACCTGCCCCGCAGTGGGCACGGGCAGGGCAAGAGGGCATCTTCTCAGGGGAGCCACGTATGCCCATTGGTCTGCCACCCGTGCATCATATGCCCCTGTGCCCTGAGCCTCTGCTCCCCGCCCCTGGTCCACATACCCCGGCCCCGGTGCCCTTCACTCTGACCAGGCCCAGTGAGCTCCAGCCAGGAACCCCAGGGAGGAGTCCCCACCACCTGAGTCACTGCAGACCATCCCAGGGGTCCTACTCGCCAGGAAGGGTTGACTCCCACGTACACATACACCTCTGGGCTCCTGGCACCCTGAGCTGTATGTTTCATTCTGGTTCATTCACAATTCATTCATTTACTCGGTAGATTCTTAGCAAAGGGCTACCAACTCAGACCGGGAGTGGCCAGCTCTTCTCCCTCACCAATGCTCCCTCTCCCAGCGATGCTGTGAGGTTCAATGAGATGTGGTGTGGAGAGGTCTGGGGGTGACAGCCCAGGATAAACGTCACTAAATGTCATCATTGTTACTATTCTTGAGGGACTGCCTGTTTTAAAACAAGCAGCCTTAAAATTAAAGTGTTGGTATGGGGCCAGGCACGGTGGCTTACACCTGTAATCCCAGCACTTTGAGATGCCAAGGTCGGCATTTCACCTGAGGTCAGGAGTTCAAGACCAGCCTGGCCAACATGGTGAAACCCTATCTCTACTAAAAATACAGAAAATGAGCCAAGTGTGGTGGTGGGCACCTGTAATCCCAGCTACTTGGGAGGCTGAGGCAGGAGAATCACTTGAACTCGGGAGGCAGAGTTTGCAGTGAGCCAAGATTGTACCACTGCACTCCAGTCAGGGCAACAGAGCGAGACTCCATCTCAAAAAAAAAGGCCAGGCACAGTGGCTCACACCTGTAATCTCAACACTTTGGGAGGCCGAGGCAGGCCGATCACTTGAGGTCAGGAGTTTGAGACTAGCCCAGCCAACATGGCGAAACCCTGTCTCTACTAAAAATACAAAAACTAGCTGGGCATAGTGGTGGACACCTGTAATCCCAGCTACTCAGAAGGCCGAGGCGGGAGAATCACTTGAACCTGGGAGGCGGAGGTTGCAGTGAGCTGAGATTATGCCACTGCACCCCAGCCTGGGTGACACAGCAAGACTCTGTCTCAAAAATAAATAAATAAAAGTGTTGGTATGGTAAATAAATAATAAAACCCTGTGGCGGCAAGAAATACCAGATTTAATAAGGTAGATCTAATAGACTGAACTCTACTACTAAGAGGCATTGTGTGGCCAGGAGGCTGGCCTCAAGCCGCCACCTGGTTTTGAGTCTCAGCTCTTCTACTTGGTTTCACTCGCGTCTGTGTGAAGAGACCACCTAACAGGCTTTGTGTGAGCAATAAAGCTGTTTATTTCACCTGGGTGCAGGTGGGCTGAGTCCGAAAAGAGAGTCAGCGAAGAGAGATAAGGGTGGGGCCGTTTTATAGGATTTGGGTAGATAAAGGAAAATTACAGTCAAAGGGGGGTTGTTCTCTGGTGGGCAGAGTGGGGGTCACAAGGTGATCAGTAGGGGAGCTTTTGAGCCAGGATGAGCCAGGAGAAGGAATTTCACAAGACAATGTCATCAGTTAAGGCGGGAACAGGCTATTTTCACTTCTTTTGTGGTAGAATGTCATCAGTTAAGGTAGGAACAGGCTATTTTCACTTCTTTTGTGGTGGAATGTCATCAGTTAAGGCAGGAACTGGCCATCTGGATGTGTACGTGCAGGTCACAGGGGATATGATGGCTTAGCTGGGGCTTAGAGGCCTGACATTCCTGTCTTCTTATATTAATAAGAAAAATAAAATGAAAGAGTGGTAAAGTGTTGGGACAGTGAAAATTTTTGGGGTGGTGTGGATAGATAATGGGTGATGTTTTTTAGGGCTGCTTCGAGCGGGATTAGGGGTGGCGTGGGAACCTAGAGTGGGAGAAATTAAGCTGAAGGAAGATTTGGTGGTAAGGGGTGATATTGTGGGGTTGTTAGAAGAAACATTTGTCGTGTAGAATGATTGGTGATGGCCTGGATATGGTTTTGTATGAATTGAAAAACTAAATGGAATAAGAGAAGGAGAAAAACAGGTATAAAAGGTCTAAGAATTGGGAGGACCTAGGACATCTGATTAGAGGGTGCCTAAGGAGATTCAGCATAGTCCTGCCAGCAAAGATTATCTATTTACTTCAAGAGTTTAGAGTGGCAGTTTGGGATAGCACCAGGAGATACCAGCTGTGATGGCTTGGAGAAACAGTGTAAACCAGCAGTGTAAACAAGAGCAGGGCATGTATGAGTAGTTGAGAATGGTGAATAGGAGTATGACTAGACAGAAGATAGTAGGGATGGCAAGTGTTTTGGGGGCACAGTCTAAGTTGGTCTGGTGTCTGGAATGAGACCGTGGCCTAATAAAAAGGAACGTCTATACAGGAGCTCAAATGGGCTGTACCTTGTAGCATTCTGAGGGCAGGTCTGACTTCTGAGAAGGGAAAGTGGTAAAAGTATTGTCCAGTCCTTTTTAAGTTGGTGGCTGAGCTTGGTGAGGTGTGTTTTTAAAAGACTATTAGTAGGTTCTACTTTTCCTGAAGACTGAGGACTGTAAGGGATATAAAGGTTTCACTGAATACTAAGAGCCTGAAAAACTGCTTGGCTGATTTGACTAATAAAGGCTGGTCTGTTATCAGACTGTATAGAGGCGGGAAGGCCAAACTGAGGAATTATGTCTGACAGAAGGGAAGAAATGACCGCGGTGGCCTTCTCAGACCCTGTAGGAAAGGCCTTTACTTATTCAGTGAAAGTGTCTACTTAGACTAAAAGGTATTTTAGTTTCCTGACTTGAGGCATGTTGAGTAAAGCTAATTTGCTAGTCTGGGTGGGGGCAAATCCTTGAGCTTGATGTGTAGGGAAGGGAGGGGGCCTGAATAATCCCTGAGGAGTAGTAGAATAGCAGATGGAACACTGAGAAGTTATCTCCTTGAGGATGGATTTCTATGATGGAAAGGAAATGAGAGGTTCTAAGAGGCAGGCTAGTGGCTTGTACTATAGCATAGCCTGCCTTTGCTGGTGTGTAGCGATTAGGCCTGGTGGAACTGCCATCAATAAACTAAGTGTGATCAGGGTGGGGAACAGGAAAGAAGGAAATGTGGGGAAATGGGGTGAATGTCAGGTGGATCAGAGACCTGAAGGAGCCGGGGAGCAGAAAGTATATGCGTCAGGTGTGAGGAAGAAAATAGACTTTGGAAATTATGAGAACTGTAGAGAGTGAGTTGGGCATAGTCTGTGATTTTAAGGGCCTCTGAAAGTATTAGGGCGGCAGCAGCCACTGCACGGAGACATGATGGCCAGCCTAAAACAGTAAGGTCAAGTTGTTTGTACAAAAAGGCTACAGGACGTGGTCCTGGTCCTTGTGTAAGAATTCCGACTGCACAGCCCAGCGCTTCAGCTGTGTGTAATGAAAAGGGTTGGGATGAGTCAGGGAGAGCTCAGGTGGGGGCAGTCTCTAAAGCTGTCTTCAAGGAACGGAAAAAGGAGTAGGGAAAGGATTTAGGATCTATGGGGTCAGCTAGGTTTCTTTTTGTGAGTTTATATAATGGTTTTGTTAGGATGGCAAAATCAGGTATCTAAAGTTGAAAGTATCTAACCATGCCTAGGATGTAGAAGGTGTTGGGGTTTGAGAGATCAGTCAGACATGATCAGCAGGGAGAGCACGTGTGTTTTTATAAGAATTACGCCGAGACAGGTAACCGATGAGGAAGAAATTTGGGCTTGACTGAAGTAATGGGGGCTGTCTGTGAAGCCTTGCAGCAGTACAGCCCAGGTAATTTGCTGAGCCTACTGGGTGTCAGGGTCAGTCTAAGTGAAAGCAAAGAGAGGCTGGGATGAAGGGTGCAAAGGAATAGTAAAGAAAGCATGTTTGAGATCTAGAACAGAATAATGGGTTGCAGAGGGAGGTATTGAGGATAGGAGAGTATATGGGTTTGGTACCATGGGGTGGATAGGCAAAACAATTTGGTTGATAAGGCACAGATTCTGAACTAACCTGTAAGCCTTGTCTGGTTTTAGGACAGGTAAAATGGGGGAATTGTAAGGAGAGTTTATAGGCTTTAAAAGACCATGCTATAACAGGCGAGTGATAACAGGCTTTAATCCTTTCAAAGCATGCTGTGGGATGGGATATTGGCATTGAGCGGAGTAAGAGTGATTAGGTTTTAATGGGATGGTAAGGGGTGCATGATCGGTCCCTAAGGAGGGAGTAGAGGTGTCTTATACTTGTGGGTTAAGGTGGGGAGATACAAGGGGAGGATGTGAAGGCGGCTTTGAACTGGGGGAAAAGGCGGCAATGAGGTGTGGCTGTAGCCTAGGAATAATCAGGGAAGCAGATAATTTTGTTAAAGTGTCTCCGCCTAATAAGGGAACTGGGCAGGGGGGGGATAGCTAAAAAGGAGTGCTTAAAAGAGTATTGTCTAAGTTGGCACCAGAGTTGGGGAGTTTTAAGAGGTTTAGAAGCCTGGCGGTCAATACCCACAACAGTTATGGAGGCAAGGGAAACAGGCCCTTGAAAAGAAGGTAATGTGGAGTGGGTAGCCTCCCTATTGACTAAGAAGGGGACGGACTTACTTTCTACTGTAAGAGTTACCCAGAGCGTCTGTGATGGTCTTGTAGGCTTCCGAGGCGATCGGCAGTGCCAGTCTTCAGCTGCTAAGCCGAGAAGATCTGGGAAGGAGTCAGACAGCCTTGGGCCAGAGTTCCAGGGGCTCTGGAAGTGGCTGCCAGGTGAGTTGAACAGTCCAATTTTCGGTGGGGTCCTGTACAAATGGGACACGGCTTAGGAGGAATCCTGGGCTGTGGGCACTTGTAGCAAGCTCCTGGGGGAGGAGGTTCTGGAGGAACCCCTGGCAGCTGTGGTTCAGGTGTTTGGAAGTTCTTGTGTGCTGAAGATGTGGCTGGGATTTGTCTCACAGTGGAGGCAAAGAATTGCAACTCAGAAATACGTTGCTACTTGGCTGCCTCTACTCTATTATTGTACACCTTGAAGGTGAGGTTAATTAAGTCCTCTTGTGGGGTTTGAGGGCCAGAATTTAATTTTTGGAGTTTTATTTAATGTCGGGAGCACATTGGTTAATAAAATGTATATTGAGAATAAGATGGCCTTTTGACTTTTTAGGGTCTAGGGCTGTAAGCGTCTCAGGGTTGTTGCTGAATGAGCCATGAACTGGGCTGGGTTTTTCATATTTGATGAAAGAGCCTAAATGCTCACTAATTTGGGAGAGGTCTGATAAAAAAAAAAAAAAGGAGTATTAACCTTGACTATGCCCCTTTTTCAGAAGAAATTGCTGGGCAGGTTGGGGAGGGCTAGTCACGGAATGAAACTGTAAGCCAGACTGGGTGTGAGGAGGGGAGGTGATAAAAGGATTATATGGTGGAGGAGTGGAGGCTGAGGAAGAATTGGGACCTAGCTTGGCCTGGCGAGGAGGGGAGAGGTCAGATGGGTCTGTAGAAAAGGAAGATTAGAAAGACTCAGCGATGCTTGGGGTTGGGACTGACGGGATAGGCGGGAGGGAAAGAAGGAAGATTTGGGACGAGTTGCACTGGGCACAGAGACTAGGGAGGGACCAATGTGTAAAAGAATGCCTGGATGTCAGGCCCCTCAGACCATCTGCCTATTTTTTGACAAAAATTATTTAGGTCTTATAGGATGGAGAAATTGAAAGTGCCATTTTCTGGCCATTTAGAACCACTGTCGAGTTTGTACTGTGGTCAAGCGGCATTGCAGAAGAAAATAAGGCATTTACGTTTTAGGTCAGGTGAGAGTTGAAGAGGTTTTATGTTCTTAAGAACACAGGCTAAGGGAGAAGAAGGAGGAATGGAGGGTGGAAGGTTGCCTATAGTGAAGGAGGCAAGTTTAAAGAAAAGGGAGAGTAGAGACACAGAGGGAAGCGGTTCAGGGGTTCTTACCTTCCAGAAAAGCGGGAAAGGGGTCGGGGCACAGAGATACAAGGTCGGGGCGCAGAAATAAGGGATGAGGGTGCAAAGATATAAGAGGTTGTGGTGTGGAAATAAGGGATTGAGGCACAGAGATATAAGAGGTCGGAGAGCGGAAATAAGGGATCGGGGCACAGAGAGACAAGGTTGGGGTACTTGCCCCTCTCCCAGAAAAGCAGGACTTGCCACTAAGGGTGAAGGAGAAGGGACTGGGGGTTTCTTGCCTTACAGAAAGGCGGAGAAGGGGTAGAGACACGGAGAGAAGGGGTTGGGGTACTTGCCCCTCCCCTAGAAAAGCGGGACTTGCCGCTGAGTGAAGGAGAAGGGGTTGGGGGTTTCTTTCCCTCCAGAAAGGTGGAGAAGGGGTAGAGACACGGAGAGAAGGGGTTGGGGTACTTGCCCCTCCCCCAGAAAAGCAGGACTTGCTGCTAAGGGTGAAGGACCAAGGCAGGCGTCCCTGCATGGTCTGACACCTCTGAAACGTGGGTGAATAATCAGAGAGGCATCCCTGCAATGATTAAACACCAAGGGAAGGCTGCCTTCCTAGTCCGTGACTGGCGCCAGAGTTTTGGATCCACGGATAAAACGTGTCTCCTTTGTCTCTACCAGAAAATGAAAGCAATTGAAATTAAAAGAAGGGAGAGATTGAAGTGTGGCACCAAGATTGAAAGGAGAAAGACGTTGAGGGATAGTGAGGGAGGTTGGAGAAGAGAGTAAAAAGAGGCCGCTTACTGGATTTGAAATTGGTGAGATGTTTCTTGGGCTGGTTGGTCTGAGGACCTGAGGTTGTAGGTGGATCTTTCTCACGGAGCAAAGAGCAGGAGGACAGGGGATTGATCTCCCAAGGGAGGTCCCCCGATCCAAGTCATAGCACCAAATTTCACTCGCGTCCCTGTGAAGACACCACTAAACAGGCTTTGTGTGAGCAGTAAAGCTGTTTATTTCACCTGGGTGCAGGTAGGCTGAGTCCAAAAAGAGAGTCAGTGAAGGGAGATAAGGGTGGGGCCGTTTTATAGGATTTGGGTAGATAAAGGAAAATTACAGTCAAAGGGGGGTTGTTCTCTGGTGGGCAGAGTGGGGGTCACAAGGTGATCAGTAGGGGAGCTTTTGAGCCAGGATGAGCCAGGAGAAGGAATTTCACAAGACAATGTCATCAGTTAAGGCAGGAACAGGCCATTTTCACTTCTTTTGTGGTAGAATGTCATCATTTAAGGCAGGAACCAGCCATCTGGATGTGTACGTGCAGGTCACAGGGGATATGATGGCTTAGCTAGGGCTTAAAGGGCTGACACTTAGCATCTGTGTAAACTTAGACAAGTAAACCCATCTACAAAATGGATGATTACAGTAGCTACCTAGAAGGGATGTTGTGAGGATTCTGTGACTTGTTTGTAAACTACAGAATAAGTACACCAGTAAAGATGTGTGCAGCCTCTCTTGTTACAGGTGTGATCACATCATCATGATGTGATTTTGTAACAGGATGATTTTGTAATGCGATGACATTTTGTAACAGACACAGAGCCAGAGACAATACCACTGAGCTGCTGAAGCAACCTGCCCTGCTTCTGGCCTCCAAGTCACATGAGCTAATACTTTAAAAAAAAAAAAAAAAAAAAGCATTATACGGGCCAGGCACAGTGGCTCACACCTGTAATCCCAGCACTTTGGGAGGCCAAGGTGGGCAGATCACTTGAGGTCAGGAGTTCCAGACCAGCCTGGCCAAAGTGGTGAAACCCTGTCTCTACTAAAAACACAAAAATTAGCCAGGCTTGGTGGCAGATGCCTGTAATTCTGGCTACCTGGGAGGCTGAGGCAAGAGAATCGCTTGAACCCGGGAGGCGGAAGTTTCAGTGAGCCAAAATTGAGACACTGCACTCCAGCCTGGGTGACAAAATAAGACTCTGTCAAAAAAAAAAAAAAAAGTATTATACAACACAACAGATTCACCAAGGTCAATGTGACTGAAAAAAAATCTCAAAGGCAGCTAGAGAGTAGTGTCAGGTCACTTACAAAGGGAACCCCATCAGGCTAGAAATGGACCTTTCAGCAGAAACCTTACACACCAGAAGAGATCAGGGGCTATTTTCAGCATCCAAAGAAAAGAAATTCCAATCATTTCAAGAATTCCAAGAATTTCATATCCCGCCCAACTAAGTATCATAAGCAAAGGATAAATAAAATGTCTCAGAAAGCAAATGCTAAGGGAATTCATTACCACTAGACCAGCCTTACAAGAGGTCCTTAAGGGAGTGCGAAACACAGAAACTAAAGAAGGATACCAGCCAAGCATGGTGACTCATGCTGTTCATCCCTCCACTTTGGGAATCTGGAGCCCAGGAGTTGGAGTCCAGCCTGGGCAACATAGTGAGACCCCATCATTACAAAAAATAAAAAATTTATCCAGGCATGGTGGTGTGTGCCTGTGGTCCCAGCTACTAGGGAGGCTGAGGCAGGAGTGTTGCTTGAGCCCAGGAGGTTGAGGCTGCAGTGAGCTGTGTGTGATCATGCCATTGCACTCCAGCTTGGGTGACAGAGAGAGACCTTGTCTCTTAAAAAAAAAAAAGAAGGCTGGGTACGGTGGCTCACACTTGTAATCCCAGCACTTTGGGAGGCTGAGGCGGGTGGATCATGAGGTCAGGAGATCAAGACCATCCTGGCCAAGATGGTGAAACCTCATCTGTACTAAAAATACAAAGAATTAGCCGGGCACAGTGGCGGGCACCTATAATCCCAGCTACTCAGAAGGCTGAGGCAGGAGAATCACTTGATCTCAGAGGGCGGAGGTTGCAGTGAGCTGAGGTCATGCCACTGCACTCCAGCCTGGGTGACAGAGTGAGATTCCATCTCAAAAAAAAAAAAGAACGATATCTGCTACCACAAAAACACACTTCAGCACTTAGCCCTCAGACACTATACAATCATGTCTACAAAACAGCCAGCTAACAACACAAAGACAGAATCAAAATCTCACACATCTAGTTGGGCATGGTGGCATGTGCTTGCAATCCCAACTGCTTGGGAGGCTGAGGTAGGGGAATCACTTGAACCCAGGAGGTGGAGGTTGCAGTGAGCTAAGATTGTGCCACTGCACTCCAGCCTGGTGACAGAGCAAGACTCTGTCTCAAAAAAAAAAAAAAAAAAAAAAAAAATCTCACATATCAGTACTAACCCTGAATGTCAACAGGCTAACTGACCCCACTTAAAAGGCATAGAGTGGGCCGGACGTGGTGCTTCACGCCTGTAATCCCAACACTTTGGGAGGCTGAGGCGGGCAGATCACAAGGTCAGGAGATCCAGACCATCCTGGCTAACACGGTGAAACCCTGTCTCTACTAAAAATACATAAAATTAGCTGGGCATGGTGGCGGGTGCCTGTAGTCCCAGCTACTCGGGAGGCTGAGGCAGGAGAATGGCGTGAACCCGGGAGGTGGAGCTTGCAGTGAGCCGAGATCGCGCCACTGCACTCCAGCCTGGGTGACAGAGCAAGACTCCGTCTCAAAAAAAAAAAAGAAAAGAAAAAAAGGCATAGAATGGCAAGCTGGATAAAAAGACAAGACCCAACTGCTTGCTATCTTCCAGAGATCCATCTCCCATGTAACTACACCCACAGGTTCAAAGTAAAGAGGATAGAGAACCCAGAAATAAAGTCACACACTTATAACCATCCGATCTTCAACAAAGTCAACAAAAACAAGCAAAGAGAGGAAAGAAGCTCCTATTTAATAAATAATGCTTGGATAACTGGCTAGGCATATGCAGAAGAATGAAACTGGACCCTTGCCTTTCACCACGTACAAAAATTAAAACAGACTAAAGATTTAAATGTAAGCCCTCAAACTACAAAAATCCTAGAGAAACTCTAAGAAATACCCTTCTCAACACCAGCCATGGCAAATAATTTATGGCAAAGTCCTCAAAAGCAATTGCAACAAAAACAAAAATGATCAGTGGGACCCAACTAAACTAAAGAGCTTCTGCACAGCAAAGAAACTATCAACAGAATGAACAGACAACCTACAGAATGGGAGAAAATATTTGCAAACTAGGCATCCAACAAAGGTATAATATCCAGAATCTATAAGGAACTTCTCAACAAGCAAAAACAAATAATCCCATTGAAAAATGGGCAAAATACATGAACAAACACTTCTCAAAAGAAGACATATAAGCAGCCAACAAACACATGAAAAAATACTTATCATCACTAATCATCAGAGATATGCAAATCAAAACCACAATGTCGCATCTGTAGTCCTAGTTACTTAGGAGGCTGAAGCAAAAGGATCACTGGAGCCCAGGAGGCAGAGGTTGCAGTGAGCCAAGATCACACCACTCCACTGCAGCCTGGGTGACAGCAAGACCCTTTCTAAAAATAAAAAAAATAAAATAACCTACAATGAGATACCATCTCATACTAGACAGAATGGCTATTACTAAAAAGTCAAAAAACAACAGATGGTGGCAAAGCTGTGGAGAAAAGGGAACATTTACTTATACACTGTTAATGGGAGTGGGAATGTGTACATTAGTTCAGCCACCCTGGAAAGCAGTTTGGAGATTTGTCAGAGGACTTAAAACAGAACTACCATTTGACCCAGCAATTCAATTACTGGGTATATACCCAAAAGAAAATAAATTATTCTACAAAAAAGACACAAGCACTTGTATGTTCATTGCAGCATTATTCACAATAGCAAAGACATGGAATAAATCTAGGTGCACATCAGTGGTGGATTGGATAAAGAAAATATTGTACACCAGGCACGGTGGCTCATGCCTGTAATCCTAGCACTTTGGGAGGCTGAGGCAGGTGGATCACCTGAGGTTGGGAGTTCGAGAGCAGCCTGGCTAACATGGCGAAAACCCTTCTCTACTAAAAATACAAAAATTAGGCAGGCATGGTGGCGTGTGCCTCTAATCCCAAGTACTGGGAAGGCTGAGGCAGGAGAATCGCTTGAACCTGAGAGGCAGAGTTTGCAGTGAGCCAAGATCACACCACTGCACTCCAGCCTGGGCGACAGAGGGAGACTCTCTCTCAAAAAAAAAAAAAAAAAAAAAAAAAGTCTGGGCACTATGGCTTACACCTGTAATCCCAGCACTTTGGGAGGCCAAGGCGGGTGGATCACCTGACATCAGCCTGGCCAAATGGTGAAACCACGTCTCTACTAAAAATACAAAATACAAAAAACAAACAAAAAAATACAAAAATTAGCTGGTCTGGGTGGCGCATGTCTGTAATCTCAGCTACTTGGGAAGTTGAGGCGGTAGAATCACTTGAACCCAGGAGGCAGAGGTTGCAATGAGCCGAGATTACACCACTGCCCTCCAGCCTGGGAGACAGAGCAAAACTCCATCTGAGAAAACAAACAAACAAACAATTGAAGCCAGTTTGAGTTGAGCTTTCTGATATTTGCAGTGAACGGCATCATAGTGCTACATATGGAAATTTAGAATATGGTAAAATGCTGTTTCAAATGTATAAGAACAAATTATTAATGGGATTGGCACAGTGGGAAAAATTGTGGCATTCCTACCTCACTCCTTCTACCAAAATAAATCCCAAATGGATACAAGATATGAATGGAAAAAAGAAAAAGAAGCTGCAAACCTGGGGGAATTTCCTTATAATTATGAACAGGAAGGAGAGGGCCATGAAATAAAACCCTGACCAATTTGATTGCTTTAAAAAACTAAAAATGGGCCAGGCACGGTGGTTCACGCCTGTAATCCCAGCACTTTGGGAAGCCAAGGCGGGTGGACCACCTGAGGTCAGGAGTTCAAGACCAGCCTGACCAACATGGTGAAACCCTGTCTCTACTAAAAATACAAAAATCAGGTAGGCATGGTGGCAGATATTGCAGTGAGCGGAGATCGTGCCATTGCACTCCATCCTGGGTGACAAGAGCAAAACTCTGTCTCAAAAAAACAAAAAATTATAAACAAATTTAAGAGGCAGATAATCACCTGTGTTCCCATTTTATAGTGAAAGAAACGAAATGTAGGTTACATAGCTTCTGAAAATCATTTGTTCGTTCACTTTTTGACAAGTATTTATTGAGCACCTACTAAGTGATAAACATGGCCAGGACCAGAGGGATGTCCCTGCCTTCATGGAGTTCCCATTCTAGCGGGAGAGACAGACTTAAGTCCACTAATCACACAAACAGAAGTGATTACACTTGGGCTCTATGGGGCCTGGCCATGGGTGGGCGAACAAGGACAGCTTCTCTGAGGAAAGATGGTGGCAGTCAGCCAGTTGAAAAGGGCTGGGATAAAGTGCCTTCTTGGCAGGGGGCCAGCCTGTATGGGGGCCAGCCTGTACACAGCCTGGAACCAGGAGGGAACAGGACTCCTAGAAGGAACTGAAGGGCCAAGATGGCCAAGCCCAGGGCTGGGGCGAGGCTTGGGTGGGGTGGCATAGCAGCGGAGGTTGGAGGGCAAAGGTCCCTCTGTCATTCTAAGATTCGAGGAAGGAGGGGCCTACCCATCCGTTGCGATGCCCCGCCCATGTCTAAGAAATGCGCCAGGCTCCAGGCCAATCTTATGTGCCAGCCTCCTTTGCAGCTCGAGCTGGCAGTAGGCCCCAGGACCCAGACAAGGTTGGTAACACAAGCAAGCTCATTTCCCAGGTTGGCAGCAGAGATGTCAGGTTTTTGAACATGCAAAGGCGCTGTGTTGGCATTTGGTGGCTGGCCTCCGTGGCAGAGTTACCTCACTTGTCCTTCTGACCAGCTGCCTACTGTCCTTTGAACACTTGCTTTTCTGCTTAAACAGCTTCCAGTACTGTTCTGTTTTGTCTTCTGGTTTTGTTTTGCAGCTAGAACCTGCATGAGCTTGGTTTTGTCCCAAGGGCCAGGGCAGGGCCCTAAAGAAGTCCAGGCAGGGAGGTCAGATTTGCATTTTTCAAGCCTCAGCCACAGGGTAGGCTGTAGGGAGCAAGGGAGGATATGGGAAGCCAGGTTAGGAGGCTGCTGGAATGGCTGGGGGTGAGGGATGGTGGCAGAAGGAGAGGCGTGGGGTGGTTTGTAATGAAGGCATGCATTTGAGGGATGTTGGGGGCTTGGCATGGATGTGGGGCATGAGAGGGTGGGGGGGCATGAGAGGGTGTGGGTGGCATGAAGGAGGCTGAGAGGAGGGGACACAGAGACCATGCTCAGGGTGAGGACAGAGCCACAAAGGCGATGGCCTGGTTTTAATCAACCCTGAATATGAGGTTCCCCAGGAGGTGTCTGGGGGCAAGGAGGTGTGTCCTAGGGCCTGGAGGAGAATTTCCTGAGTGTGGGAATGGCTGGCCAGGGAGAGCTGGGCAGATCCCATGAGGGCCTTTCAGGACAAGGACAGGGGGATGAGGTGTCAAGGGCTGGGCAGTGATAGCTCACGAATCAAGCCCTGCACCCACTCCACGCACACATGCAGCTTCAGTTTCAAAACACATGTGGAAGGATCTTTTGGAAACATGCTCAGACTGCAGACACCCAGGTCCCTCCAGCAGGGAGTCTGACTCTGTCCCAGGTGGGGCTCAGGAATGACTCCACCACTGCCGCAAGCAGAAGGACGATTTCGCCTTCAGCTGTTAAGCACTACTAATTGCTCTATCTCATCTTCCCAACCAAATTGCTCAGGATAGACGTTGTAACTCCTCTTTGATCTCAGACCGCTGGTGAAAAGCAGGTTTTACAGACCAGGGCCACTGAGGGGGTGGGGGGCGCCTCCTGCAGAGACTCCAAGTGACCCCCAGGCTCTGAGATGAGCATCCTCACCTTTTAACCCCCAGACTTGGATCCCCAAGGGCACACAGTGTGTTTCCCGGGGAAGTGGGTGGTCTGCTGGTAAACTGAATGCCCAGAAGAGCTGAGCCCCAGATTTAAAACCTGCCTAGTGGCCGGGCACAGTGGCTCAGGCCTGGAATCCCAGCACTTTGAGAGGCCGAAGCAGGCGGAACACTTGAGGCCAGGAGTTTGGAGACCAGCCTGGCCAACATGGTGAAACCTCGTCTCTACTAAAAGTACAAAAAGTAGCCAGGTGTGGTGGTGGGTGCCTGTAGTCCCAGCCTGTCGGGAGGCTGAGGAGAAGAATGGCCAAGATTGAGCCACTGAACTCCAGCCTGGGCGACAGAGTGAGACTCTGTCTCAAAAAATAAAATAAAACGTGCCCCACCCCTCCATACACCATGGAATATGACCCAGCCATAAAAAGAAGGAAATCCTGCCTTTGCAGCACCATGGACGGAGCTGCAGGCCATTGTCCTAAGTGAAATGATGCAGAACCGGAAAGCCAAAGCCGCCTGTTCTTACTTATAAGCGGGCGTTAAGCATTGGATACATGTGGACACACAGAGGTACACTGGAGAAGGTGGGAGGGTCGGACATGCCTCATTACTCCCCTCCAGCATCAATAGCAACACAGACCTCAAGTCTGATAAGAAACATTTAAGCGGCCAGGCATAGGTGGCTCACGCCTATAATCCCAACACTTTGGGAGACCGAGGTGGGAGGCCTCAAGTGGATCACTTGAAGCCAGGAGTTCAAGACCAGCCTGGTCAACATCGGGAAATCCTGTGTCTACTAAAAATACAAAAAAATTAACCAGGCGTGGTAGCATAAGCCTGTAATTCCAGCTACTCGGGAGACTGCAGCACGAGAATTGCTTGAACTCAGGAGGTGGTGGTTGCGGTGAGCAGAGATCACACCACTGCACTCCAGCCCAGGTGACTGAGTGACATTCTGTCAAAAAAAAAAAAAAAGAGAGAGAAAAATAAAGGAAGGAAGGAAGGAAGATTGACAGGAGGGTGTCTGGTCTTTCGGCTTCTCTAAGCCACATTGGAAGAAGAATTGTCTTGGGCCACACATAAAATACACTAACAATAGCTGATGAGCTAAAAATAAAAATCACAAAAAAGAACCATAATGTTAGCTGGGCGCGGTGGCTCCCGCCTGTAATCCCAGCACTTTGGGAGGCTGAGGTGGGCGAATCACGAGCTCAGGAGTTCAAGACCAGCCTGGCCAACATAGTGAAACCCCATCTCTACTAAAATACGAAAAAATCAGCTGGGCATGGTGGCGGCCGCCTGTAATCCCAGCTACTCAGGAGGCTGAGGCAGGAGACTCACTTGAACCCGGGAGGTGGAGGTTGCAGTGAGCCGAGATCATGCCACTGCACTCCAGCCCAGGACGGTGCGAGACTCTATCTCAAACAAACAAACAAAAAACAACTCATAATGTTTTGAGAAGGTTTACGAATTTGTGTTGTCCTGGGCCACATGTGGCCCACAGGCCAGCGGTTGGACAAGCTTCATTTACGGTCTATTCTCTCTGAAGCCTACTACTTGAAGGCTTCATCTGCATGATACAACTTTGGTCTTGCCTGTAATCCAATCACTTTGGGAGGCCAAGGCGGGAGGATCACCTGAGGTTGAGAGTTTGAGACCAGCCTGACCAATGTGGAGAAACCCCATCTCTATTAAAAATACAAAAAATTGGGCCGGGCGCGGTGGCTCACGCTTGTAATCCCAGCACTTTGGGAGGCCGAGGCGGGCGAATCACGAGGTCAGGAGATCAAGACCACGGTGAAACCCCGTCTCTACTAAAAATATAAAAAATTAGCCGGGCGTGGTGGCGGGCGCCTGTAGTCCCAGCTACTTGGAGAGGCTGAGGCATGAGAATGGCGTGAACCCGGGAGGTGGAGCTTGCAGTGAGCCGAGATTGCGCCACTGAACTCCAGCCTGGGCGACAGAGCGAGACTCTGTCTCAAAAAAAAAAAAAAAAAAAAAAATACAAAAAATTAGCAGGGCATGGTAATCCCAGCTGCTTGGGAGGCTGAGGCAGGAGAATCGCTTGAACTGGGGAGGTGGAGGTTGCAGTTAGCTGAGATGGCGCCACTGCACTCCAGCCTGGGCAACAAGAGTGAAACTCCGACTCAAAAAAAAAAAAAAGAAAAAACACTTTGGTCTCCACGACCCCTTGTCATGACCCAGACATTCCTTTCTATTGAAAATAACTCTTTCAACCAATTGCCAGTCCAAATACATTTAAATCTACTTATGACCTGGAAGCCCCTGCCCCTTCGAGTTGTCCTGCCCTTCTAGATCCAACCAGTGTAAATCTCACATGTATTGATTGATGCCTTATGTCTCCCTAAAATGTATAAACGCAAACTATGCCTTGACCACCTTAGGCCCGTGTTGTCAGGACCTCCTGAGGCTGTCACGGGCACATCCTTAACCTTGGTAAAATAAACTTTCTAAACCGATCCAGACCTGCTCAGATGCTTTTTGGTTTACAGGTGCTACTTGGTGATTTGAGTTCTTATTTATCCTGAGATAGTAATGCAACATCCCCATGCTTTTTGGGACTGGGAGGAAGGAGAGGACCCCAGGATGAATGCAATGCAGTTCCAGATCTTAAGGAGTTCCTAATGGGAGAGACAAACAGGGAAATAATTCCACGTGAAAAAAAACTGAGTCCTGAGAGCTGAAGTGATTTATCAAGTCACAAGCTGCAGCTAGGACTTCAACCCAAGGCTCCTGACTCCAAGGCCCATAGAGTTTCCAGCACACCAAACCGCCTTTCCAGAGAGGGGCCCTTTGAGTTGGCTTCCTAGGACAAGGAGGAGTTCATCAGGCGGCAAGCAGCTCAAACACAGGGAACAGCAAGTGCAAAGGCCAGGGGCACGGAATCAGAGGCGCCTCCCAGAGGCAGCAAGCTCTTAGCAAGCCGGTTCCAGGAAGACTCAGGAGAGGGCTTGGAGCCTGGAGGTAGAGTAAGGGCCGGAATTTTATCTTTTAAACACCAAGGAGCCGGCAGGCTGGGCGTGGTGGCTCAAGCCTGTAATCCCAACACTTTGAGAGGCCGAGACAAGAGGATTGCTGGATCCCAGGAATTTGAGACCAGCCTGGGCAACATGGTGATGCCCTGTCTCTACAAACAATTTTAAAATTAGCTGGGCATGGCGGTACATATCTGTAGTCCCAGCTACTTAGGAGGCTGAGGTGGGAGGATCACTTGACCCAGGAGGTCAAGCCATGATCGTGTCACTGCACTCCAGCCTAGTGACAGAGAGAGACCCAGTTTATTTATTTATTTATATTATTTTATTATTATTATTATTTTGCTTCTTCAGGACATTTATTCCATCACAGTATACCAATGCCACGGAGAACCTCAAATTTGACCTCGCTTTCTCCTTTGATCCGCCAACACAGGTCCTAAGTCCAGTCAAGAGCTGCTTTTGATAGGAAAAAGAGTGAATAGAGTGCTATTTCTGCCTTTTATAAATCCTCCAAGGGGGGTTAGGCAATACTGAGTTACAGGCTTTGGGCGCTCTCTAACTTGAAGCTACAAAGTCAGGAACTGAATGAGAAACCCGGTTTCTTAAAAAAAAATAAAAATAAAGGAGCCAGCAAAATCCTTTAGGCAGGACAATGACATGATGAAATAGTGTCCCACTTTATTAGAGATCCAGAGCACATGGCTGTTCACTGGAAAATGAGAAAACAACTAGATTCCTGAAGGTTGCAGTCAACTTTCTGCTGTTATGGGGAACGCGTAATCATATATTATCACTTTAGTTGCAGTCAACTTTCTGCTGTTATGGGGAACGCGTAATCATATATTATCACTTAGGAAGAACGGCCTGTGTTAATTAAGGCTGCCTAGTAACTTTGCTTTTTCCCCAAAGTTCTTTGAGGGCTAGCATCTCATTTTAGTCTCAGGGGAACTTTGAGCTGTCAGTAAGGCAGGTTCTGCTTGTCCCATTTGACAGGTTTGGTGATTAGCATGGGGGTTGCCCCCTAGGAAGTGGAGGAGTGAGGGTTGGGACCCATACCACCTGGATGTTCTGCAGGCTGCCCTGCCCTGCACAAGCTTCTAGCTCCCAGACAGGCACAGCAGGCCCAGAAAGTGGCCCAGCTTGGGGCAGGGGCGAAGCCCATCGCAGTCCACAGTCCTTGGCAGTTTTCCATCCCTTTCTGGGGACTCCCAGGGAAGACTGACCAGCCACTGTCCCTATCTTACAGCAGGCGGTCACCGGGAGCATGAGGGACCAGGTGACTTCACAGCAGCATGGGAATAGCTGCGAAAATTAAAACAAGGCTTGTGGACACTCCAAAAATACTCCACTGAAAGCGCCGGCCAGCATCGAAAATAAACCTGTCTGCTGGCCGCCTGCTCAGAGGAGCCAGGGAGGGGCCACTGAGCCACACTTCCGGCCCCACACCCTTTTATTTTGGGAAAATCAAACCCTTCCCACCACAAGCTTGCCTGTGGGAGGGAAGCTGAGGCTGCCATTGTCCTGTGAGATTTCGCGGGACGATGCTCAGGTGCAGAAGCGGGAGCTGACCCTTCCATTCATTCCTTCGTCCACCCGCAGGCACGTGCGCCTCCCTCTGTGTGCCAAGCGCTGTCCGTGGCATCAGGGCAGACGGAGCAGGGGCCGCCGGACTCGGCTTGAATCTGCTGTGCTGTGGACAGGCCTAGAGAGCTCGGGGAGCACTTTCCCTCTAGGAAATGGGAGTGGGCTTATTGTGCTGTGAGGGGGTAAGGAGGCAGGGGAGATCTTGTCTGTGCCAGGCACGTCCTGGGCCCCATGCAGATGACCAGCCTCATTAGCGCGTTATCTGCACTTGCTCATGCAGCCTCACCTGTGTGCATGGCAGAGGGCCCTGGCCTTTAACATTCCTGCCATCTCACAGCCCCACCTGCTTCAAAGCTTCCGCACGCTTCTTAACCCCTGGGCAGACCTGCAACCCCCACCTGTGGCCTTGGGTCCCACTTCCAAGATCCTGATGAGCTTTGCTGGGAGGGCCCAGTCGCTGCTTTCTTCTCGGAGGAAAGTGGCCCCTTCCCACCTCACCCAGCCTCCTGCTCCCCTGTGCTGGCCCTGGCCGGCTCACTTCTGGAACAAACTCCTGCTTCCTCCTGGCCTTCCCATCTCTGGTCTCTTCTTGATCTGGATCCTTCTCTCTCTCCTTTTTTTTTTTTTTTCTGAGATAGGGGCTCACTCTGTTGCCCAGGCTGGAGTACACTGGTGCAATCACAGCTCATGGCAGCCTTGACTTTCCAGGCTCCAGTAATCCTCCCATCTCAGCCTCCCAAGTAGCTGGGACTACAGCCCCGAATAATATTTGTATTTTTGGTAGAGATGGGGTTTTGCCATGTTGCCAAGGTTGGTCTCCAACTCCTAAGCTCACACTTGAGCTCCCCCTGCCTTGGCCTCTCAAAGTGCTGGGATTACAGGCGTGAGCCGCTGTGCCCAGCGACCCAGATCCCTTTCTACCTGGGGCCAGAGATTTCCTCCTAAATAGAAAACCTGACCCCACCCTGGTCTTTGGGTGAGACACCTCTTTTGCTTTTTTGTAGTTCATAGCTCCTTTCCCAAAGCTCAGTGACTCAAGGGTCAGCTTGGTAATCTTTGCCATAGCCATGTATCCTCTGTTGTTTTTTTGTTTTTTGTTTTGAGACGGAGTCTCACTCTGTCACTCAGGCTGGAGTGCAATGGTGTGACCTCAGCTCACTGCAACCTCTGCCTCCCGGGTTCAAGCAATTCTCCTGACTCAGCCTCCTGAGTAGTTGGGATTACAGGCACCCACCACCATGCCCGGCTAATTTTTATATTTTTAGTAGAGACAGGGTTTCTCCATGTTGGTTAAGCTACTCTCAAACTCCTGACCTCAGGTGATCCGCCCCCTTCGGCCTCCCAAAGTGCTGGGATTATAGGCGTAAGCCACCACGCCTGGCCTCCCCCTGTTTTTTCTTGAAAGCCCTGTCCTTTTATCTCCTTAGCTTTATCTTGAAAGCGACTCTCTTAAAAATTTAAAATTTAAAAATTTTTAACTTTTTGTGTCTCTGTTACAAAAATAAAACAGTCTATGGCAAAGATTGCTGGTGTCACCCAGTATCTTTTCATCCCTTCTCACTTTACACGATTTTTAGCTGAGCAGACAGTCAAGGCTGCATTTCCCAACCTCCCCTGCAGCCAGGTGTGGCCCTTTGACTAAGTTCTGCATGTGTGCAGAAATGGAGTGTGGAACTTCCTAAAAACAGCCTTAAAGGAGGGAGAGGGCTGTGCCCTTCAGCATCCCTTTCTTCCTTCCTTCTGCCTGGAACACAAGCATGATAGCTGGAGCACAGGCAGCTATGTTGGGTCATGAGGAAGCAATGCGGCAGGATAGAAGGATCCTGGGTTCTTAATGATTACAGAGCTTCCCTGCCAGCCCTGGAAAGCTTACTTCAGGGTTACCTTTGTATGAGAAAAATAAACTCTCATTGAAGTCACTGTGATTTGGAGACTTCAGACACTTACACAAAGCTAACCTTGATTGAAACACAGTATCACTTGGAATAATCAGGAGGTGGCTATGAAAAGGAATGCAATAAAAAAGTGACATTCTGAAACTCGTCATATGCTCCACTGCCTTCGAGGCTCTGAACCTGAGGGCTACTCACTTTGTTTAAGAAGACATTAGTTGGCCGGGCGCTTTGGCTCACGCTTGTAATCCCAGCACTTTGGGAGGCCGAGGCGGGCGGATCACGAGGTGCAGAGATCGAGACCACGGTGAAACCCCGTCTCTACTAAAAACACAAAAAATTAGCCAGGCGTGGTGGCAGGCGCCTGTAGTCCCAGCTACTCCGAGAGGCTGAGGCAGGAGAATGGAGTGAACCCGGGAGGCGGAGCTTGCAGTGAGCCGAGGTCGCGCCACTGCACTCCAGCCTGGGTGACAGAGCGAGAATCCGTCTCAAAAAAAAAGAAGACATTAGTCATCACTAGCCCGAGATGAAATCTCACTTTGTTCAGAGGGACTGACTGATCGTTGAAAAGGGAAAGACATACTCACCCTGTGACTCAACACTGTTCAGTGCCAAGTTCCTCACCTCACCATTAACTGGAGTCATTGACTGTCTACACCTGCAGGCTGAATGCACCGCCCCAGGATGAAGTGTGAGTCCTCAGCATCTCAGGGAGTTTAGTGTCCTCCTGCGAAGCTCCAGCCTGGGGGGTGCCTCCACATCCAGGCTGGAGCCACCTCCCTGCTCCCTCTCGCAGGGCCTGGCATGGTCAGTCGTCATGAGTGTCCCAGCTAGAGTCGACCAGCAGATGATGTTTAGTGCCTCTCTGTGCCTTCAGAAATGCTTCCCACCCTCGGAAATTCCAATGCCTGCTTCTCTCTCCTGCTGCACTCCTACTCATTGCCCATCTCTGCGTAGATGCCCCAGCGGATCACCGTACAGTAGACATTTACCAGGCACTCCCTGTTCGGGGGTGAGTGTTGGCTATGGAGTTAGCCGCCAGGAACCTGCCTCCTGCTGACTGGGCGATCTGGGCAAGTTATTTAGCTTCTCCTCCTCAGTCCTTCTTATCTGTAAAATGGGGATAGGAATGGCACCTTCCTCAAGGGTGTTGGTGAGAGTTAAACCAGTCGATATGCTAAGTGCTTAGAACACATTAACCCCCTGAGACATCTCAGCTGCTGCTGTTGTCTGTCAGGCTAGGAGGCTAAGGGATCTGCTTTCATGGGGGGGTGGAGTTACCTTCTAGAACCTGCTGCAGATAGAGCTTCAGCTTCACCCTCTGTATTAAGCGTGACCCATGGGGGTATGGGTTGGATGGTGGTCGACTTACTTTTTTACTGGCCCTTCTTCCTTATAGCTTGGGGACCTGGGATGTCAGGGAAGCCTATATCCTACTCACCTTTGACTTTTTTTTTTTCTTTCGTGATGGGGTCTTGCTCTGTCACCCAGGCTGGAGTGCAGTGGTGCGATCTGCCTTTCACAGCTGCTAGGTGCCCACTCCTTAGCCTGGCATTCAAAGCTGCAGTGCCAACTTCAGCTTCACCCCCATTTCCTGACACAAACCCTTCACTCTGGCCAAATTCCTCCCATGCCATGACTTTCCTGCCTCTGAGCCTCTGCCTATGATCCCCACCACCGCCCCCAAGGCCTGCTCTCTTCACCCATTTCACCTGTTAGGCCGACAGGTCAGGTTTGAGTCCGGTGAACCTGATTCCAATCTCTGACTTTGCCAACTTATCAACCTGTGAGGCATCGGGCAACCTCCTGAATCTCTCTGAGCTTCTTCTTCTTCTTCTTTTTTTTTTTTTTTTTTTTGTGACGGAGTCTCATTCTGTCACAAGGCTGGAGTGTAGTGGTGTGATCTCGGCTCACTGCATCCTCCACCTCCCAGGTTCTAGCGGTTCTTGTGCCTCAGCCTCCCGAGTAGCTGGATTACAGGTGCCTGCCACCACACCGGCTAATTTTTTTTTTTTTTTTGGCAATTTTATAACTTTATTTGATGTATTTGACTATCAGTGATTAGTTCTCATCCACATTGACTGTCTGTAGATTTTTGAAAGTGGTGACAGGTACATAGGTAACCAAAGTATATCGCTTATTTGGTGAATCTCCATCCTCATTACGTTTTCTGGACAGCCGCACACGGATTCGGTATGGGACATTCCTTATTCCTTTGGCCCAGACAGCTTTGTTGAGCCTGGTGTCAATGCGCACATCTGGCGTTCCCATCTCCTTCATGGCAAATTTCCGAATCTCTCTGAGTGCCCGAGGGGCACACTTCTTGAAGCCCACTCCATGCATGCGCTTGTGAATGTTGGATGGTGTATTCTCGGGTTACCACTTCGTTGATGGCAGAACGGCCCTTTTTCTTCTCGCCACCCTTCTTTGCGGGAGCCATTCTGCCGGGTCCAAGTTGGAAAGGAAGAGCGCCACACTGGCTAATTTTTGTATTTTTAGTGGAGATGGGGTTTCGACATGTTGGCCAGGGTGGTCTCAAACTCCTGACCTCAGGTGATCCACCCGCCTCAGCCTCCCGAAGTGCTGGGATTACAGGTGTGAGCCACCGCGCCCGGCCTATCTCTCTGGGCTTCTGTGTCTGTGCATAAAATGCCATTGGATTCAACTCATTTTTATTGAGTTCCTACTGTGTCTACAATAGTCTGGGGATTTAGCAGTGAAGAAAGGTGATTTTTTTTTACTGCCTATCCTTGTGTACTTTTAAAATGCTGTACCATGTGCAGGTAAAATTTATTTTTAAATTTTATTAAAATGAAAATTATCAAGGTAATGAGACTTAGGAAGGGGGAAAAGATTAATGTCTTACTCCGGGGGCTTCTACGAGGATGAAGGGAGGCAACCCAGTCAAGTGTGGGGTCTGGGGCCCAGCAAAGAAGTGCTCACTAAATTGCAGCCATTGTCAAAATGCTGCCTTCTCCGAGCCTCTAAGGAGCCTCCTGCAGTTAAACCTGCCCTCACCCCCACTGGAGTGTGATGGTGCCTTTGTTTGTACTATGTCATTTACTCACCTACCCATCCACCCACCTGTCCTCCATCCATCCATTTACCCACCCAGCCATCGCTCATACTTTCACCTACTCATTGATTACTTATTGCAAACCACCTTAGCCCATTTTATGCTGCTATAACAGAATAGCATAGACTGGGTAACTTTTTTTTTTTAATTTTAATTTTTATTTATTTATATATTTTTTGAAACAGAGTCTCGCTCTTTTGCCCAGGCTGGAGTGCGGTGGCATGATCTCGGCCAACCGCAACCTCTGCCTCCAGGGTTCAAGTGGTTTTCCTGCCTCAGTCTCCCGAGTAGCTGGAATTACAGGCACACACCCCCACACCCGGCTAATTTTTGCATTTTTAATAGAAACGAGGTTCCACCATGTTGGCCACGCTTTTTTCGAACTCCTGACCTCAAGTGATCCGCCCGCCTTGGCCTCCCAAGGTGCTGGGAATACAGATTTGAGCCACTGTGCCAGGCCAAGGTAATTTATAATGAAATTTATTGGCTCACAGTTCTGGAGGCTGAGAAGTCAAGGGGCCACATCTAACAATGGCTTTCTTGCTGCATCATCCCATGGCAGAAGGCCCAAAAGAGGGTAGGGAGTGGGGCAAGGGAGAGCTAAACTAGTCCTTTTATAAGGAACCCAGTCCCCAATAATGGCATTACTTTATTCAGGAAGGCAGTACCCCCATGACCCAAATACTACCTCCCATTAGGCCCACCTCCCAACCCTGTCACATTGGGGATGGAGTTTCCAACACATGAACTTTGGGGGACACATTGAAACTATGGCACACACCTGCCATGTGCCAGCTCTTCTGCCAGGTGGGTAGGAGAGAATGATAAAACAGTTCCAATCTTTCCCCTCATACAAGTTTCTGCTGGGTAAGGGAGAGATGACCCACCATGGAAAGTATTTGTTACACAACATACAAGCTTTGTAGATTATATGTAGAGTACATGTGCTCCATAGAGCAGGTGGCAGGGGCAAAGGACTTGCAGAGAAGGGATGTCAAGTTGAGACCTGAAGATGGTCCCGGCAGATGAAGGCAGAGGAGAGGACATTCCATGGGCAAGGCAGGAGGTAAGAAGGTGTGTAGAGAAGATAAGAACAGCCGGAATGTTGAGTTTCATGTTGAGAGCAGCAAGGGGCTGGAGAGGTGACCAAGGACCTCACAGATTATGTAAGGAATGTGATCGTTGTCCCAGGAACAGGCTTCAGAGGGCTTCCAGCAAGGGAGGGACATGAGAAAGTTCTGGCATTGGAGAGAGAACTCTGACTGCACTCTGGTCACCAGGTTGGAGTGGACAGGATTGGGTTTGGTGGTGATGGTGTGTAGAAGCCAGCCGGCAAAGCTGGAGCAGAGATTCCCCCGGCAGGAGGGGTGCTGGGGGTCTGCAGCAGAGCAGGGAAGTGGGAGCAGAGAATGAGGAAGGTCAGAAGATTCCCCCAATCTTTTTTTTTTGAGATGGAGTCTAGCTCTGTCACCTAGGCTGGAGTGCAGTGGTGCGATCACGGCTAACTGCAACCTCTGCCTCCTGGGTTCAAGCAATTCTCCTGCCTCAGCCTCCTGAATAGCTGGGATTACAGCCACCACCATGCCCAGCTAATTTTTGTATTTTTAGTAGAGACAGGGTTTCACTGTGTTGGCCGGGCTGGTCTCGAACTCCTGACCTTGTGATTTGCCCGCCTTGGCCTCCCAAAGTGCTGGGATTACAGGTGTGAGACACCGCGCCTGGCCTCCCCCAAAATTTCTACCAGAAAAATTCTTACCTTCCTGAAGAGTTGAAAGACCAGTACCACAAACACATTTGCCTCTACCTAGAGCCAACAATCATTGATATCTCCAGCTTTGCTCTCTCAAGACAGAGCGAAGTGGGTGGATTTTCCTTTTCTGTACCATTTGAAAGTCAGTTTCAGACATGGTGATGCTTCACGCTGAGACCCTCAGCTGCATCTCCTGAGAAGGAGGGCATTTTTCTCCTGAACCGCAGAACCAGTATCGCACCTCAGAAACCCCACAAGAGTGACGTCTGCTGCCCAGTTTGTGTCTAGATTGTCCAGAGTGTTCCAGGATGGCCTTTCATGGTTGGGCTTTTGTTTTGAGAGCCGGGGTCCCATCAAGATCCCAGCGTCACATTTGGTTGTCTCTTTAGTCTCCAAGAAAGACTCTGGAGGCGGAATGTGCAGGACTCGATGAGTCACTGGGTTTCAGGGGTGGAGGGCAGGGAGGATCCGGGGATGACCGGGTTCTGGTTTGGGCAGCCAGTGGTGCAATCTTTGGCATGAGGAATTCTGGAGAGAGAACAGATCTCTGGGGAGAGTGGGTTTTGGAAGTGCCCAGTGTGAGGAATTGTCTGGCTGTCAGGTGGGAAGCTCAGGAGATGGTAGCAAGATACAGTGAGGGCTGTGTTAGCTTCCTGGGGCTGCCAAACAAATGACCAGAGATGGGGTGGCTTAAAGCAACAGAAATGTGCTTTCTCTTGGCTCTGGAGGCTGGAAGTCCAAAATCAATGTGTCAGCAGAATCCTGCTTTTCCCAAGGGCTCAAGGGAAGAATCCTTCCTTGTCTCTTCCAGCTCCTCGTGGTTTTCGGCAGTCCTTGGTGACACTGTGCTCCAATCTCTGCCTCCATTTTGGCACATGGCCATCTTTCCTCTTGTAGTTCACGTGGCCCTCTTATAAGGACACTGGTCATTATGTTTAGGGCATACCCTCCTGCACTGTGACCTCATCTTAATTTAACCAATTACATCAGCAAAGACCCTGTTTCCAAAGAAGCTCACATTCTGAGGTTCCTGGTGGACACCAAATTTGGGGGGCACATTATCCAACTCAGTATACGGTCAGCAGCATCTAAATGGTGACTGAGACAGCAGGAATGGCTGCAACTAGCCAGGGAGAGCAGATGGAGGAGGAGAGGGAAGGAGGGCAAGGGGCCCTAGAAAAGAACCAGGGGGCTTACTCAGAGTCTGGAAGGGAGGAGGGCGTGGGCTCTACCGGGTCAAGCGCTGTGGAGTGTCAAGTAGAGAAGGGCTGAGCCGCATGCAGCCTCCGGATTCCACGATGAGCTGGCCAGAGACTTTGGCAAGAGCAGTGTCAGGAGATCGCTTGGGGAAAACCCAGACTGCGTGGAATTTTGTTTTTACATTTCAGACCCTGGCCTCATAGACTTCTTTTTTATTTGTTTGTTTTTTGAGACAGAATCTCGCTCTGTCACCCAGACTGGAGTGCAGTGATGCCGTCTTAGCTCACTGCAACCTCTGCCTTTTGGGTTTAAGCAATTCTTATGCCCCAGCCTCCCAGGTAGCTGGGACTACAGGGGTGCACCACCACACCTGGCTAATTTTTGTATTTTCACCAGAGACAGGGTTTCATTATGTTGGCCAGGCTGGACTCAAATCCTGGCCTCGAGTGATCCACCTGCCTCGGCCTCCCAAAGTGTTGGGATTACAGATGTGAGCCACGGTGCTCTGCCCTCGTAGGCCACTTGAAGGCAAGTGGAAAAGTGGCTCTTCTTACATATTTATCTTGCTGTTTTCAGTTCTTCCGTCGTGCTATAAACCCCTCCAGATTAGGGTCCAGATTAGATTTTGTTCCCTGTAACTCTCCCAGACCGCTGCGGGACTGATAGCCTCCTGTGAGCATCAGCACTCACAGCCCCAGCACATCTGCCCCAGGGTGGCCACCACCTGTGCTGAGAGAGGGTTCCTTATAGGATAGGAAGGTGCCAATTTCAGCTGCAACTATTGACCCTTTTTTGCGTGACTTCACATGCATGGATTTGCTCATTGAACCCTAACCCTAATCTCTAGTAGTAGGAGAGTACTATAGTACTAAAATACTACAGGAGTACTATTGTTACTCCCACATAGCAGATGAGGAAACCAAGGCACAGAGAGGTCAAGTGGCACAGGAAGTGAGGGAGCCAGGATCCAGACTCGGTGATTTGGCTCTGGAGAGTGCAGTGCCTTGCAGAGTGCATGGCTTCACACTGACCATTGAATGGGCTCCAAGGTCATCAGCAGATCTCAGGTGGACCTGTGGATGTGCTCCTCGAGCTCGCTGGAGCTTTTGTGGGTCTGACCTCACTTGGGGCCTGGCTACATGCTCTGTTCTTTACTTCCTGGGATAAAGAGCAGACACTGGCCCTGAGCACTGTGCGTCATCAGAAGGGCAGGTGCAGGCCCAGAGCAGGGGGCTTCCAACCTAAGCATGACCGTTCTCCCCACAGAGCCCCTGTAGACTGGAGACTTTGACCCCACAGGTCACTTGCAGCTGCCCACCACTTTCTCACCTCACCTTTCATGTCTCAGGTGTGTTTCTTTCAGCTGAAAGCCCCAGAGGGAACACGCCTGGCCCTTCCTGGCTCAGCTGCCCCATAGTGGTGAGGTTTTCTGGTTTATTTTTTCAGTTGTTATTAGAGGTCTTCGTTATCTTTCTCATGAGTGACTAAAGCCTATTATCCCTAGGCAAGTTCCTGCCTGGCCAGTGGGTGGGAACCTCCAGTGTCTGCATCTTCTCCCACACCACCCCGGGAGCCTGAGCTCACACAGCTGGGATGGGGAAGAACCTGCCTGCAGCCCGTGGGAAAGCTGGGGAAGGAGGGGAGCCTTCTGTCCATGCTGAGGGGGCAGCTGCCGTGCCCGCCCGGCCAGGGGGCTCTTCTCTGCTGTTCTCTGGGTGTCCTGGAGACCACAGGCTGCTCCCAAAGAGAAAGTGATGGGACAAAGGGATGTCCTTCCTCCCTCTTGCAAAACTTCTTGCACCTGAGGTAGAGTAAATCTGAGCGCTCCTCCACCCCAGATCTTTGGGAAGAAGGTAAGGGACCCATGCCAGGCGCAGTGGCTCACACCTGTAATCCCAGCACTTTGGGAGGCTGAGGGGGGCGGATCATTTGAGGTCAGGAGTTCGAGACCAGCCTGGCCAAAATGGTGAAACCTCGTCTCTACTAAAAATATAAAAATGAGCCAGGTGTGGTGGTGCACGTCCGTAATCCCAGCTACTAGGGAGGCTGAGGCAGGAGAATTGCTTGAACCAGGAGGCGGAGGTTGCGGTGAGCTGAGATTGCGCCATGGCACTCCAGCCTGGCAATAGAGCAAGACCCCATCTCAAAAAAAAGAAAAAAAAAAAGAGAAGAAGAAGGGAAGGGACCCTGTGTTAGGCCAATCTCACACTGCTGTAAAGAACTACCTGAGACTGGGTAATTTATGAAGAAAAGAGGTTTAAATGACTCACAGTTCCACAGGCTTAACAAGAAGCATGACTGGGAGGCCTCAGGAAACTTACAGTCATGGCGGAAAGTGAAGGGGAAGCAGGCACATCTTCACAAGGTGGCAGGAGAGAGAGAGGGCAAAGGGGGAAGTGCCACACACTTGCAAACCATCAGATCTCGTGAGAACTCATGCACTATCATGAGAACAGCAAGGGGGAAATCCACCCCATGATCCAATCACTTCCCACCAGGCCCCTCCCTTGACCCATGGGGATTACAAGTTGATATGAGATTTCGGTAGGGACCCAGAGCCAAACTGTATGAGACCCCAGCCTCAGTGGACACCGTGTGCCTGCCAGCTCTCATGCTTGCTTGTCCTCTGCCAGGGGCCCTCTCCCCACTCTGCTCATGTGACAAGCTCTTACTCATCCTTGCTGTTTCACCTCAAAGTCGCTGCTTCCAGGAAAACCTCCCTACTTCCCCCATGCTGCCAGAACACCCTGCCCCCTCCCTTCTGTCTTTTTCACCATGGAATTTAGCTTCCTGCAGGGCAGAACATTTGTCTTGTTGCCCACCCTGTGTCCTCAGCACCTGGTCTTACAAAACAGCACAGGTTTGCCACGGTTGAATCGGCAGGTGGCCTGGTCATTTTCCTCTCCTTCTCCTCCCAAAGCCAGGTTCATCTCCTCATGCCTGAGGCTCCTGGCTTCCCTCCCCAAGTGGGACCGAGGCCAGCAGTGAGCAAAGAGTGCAGGGAGCAGAAAAAGTGCCAAGCCAGAGGACAGAACTCCTTGGCAGGATGACCTCCTGGAAGAGGTGACTTCATGGCCCAAGAGCTCAGTGGCTGCAAGATGTCAGCCTTGCGAAGGGCTGGCTCGGAGTGTCCTGGGCAAGGAGAGAAATGAGTGCAAGGGCCCTGGGGCAGGAACCAGTGTGGCAGATCTGAGGGCCACAGAGAAGGCCAGTAAGAGCGGAGCGAACTGTAGACTTTACCCGAGGTGTGTTGGAAGTTGGGGAGCAGCAGTACCATGGGGAGGTGTTCTTGACGCCGGGGTGGCTTGATGAACTAAGGCTGAGGGGCCTCCTCACAGCTGCCTCTGCCATCCTGCAGACGCTGGCCAATTATTTGGAAATATTCACAGAAAACACAGCAAGAAAAGCATCCAGTGTCTAGGGGCAGTGAGAGCACTTCTCACCTATCAGTTCCCAGCGTTCATATTAGAGTGAGAAGTAGTCCAGGGGCAAAGAAATAGGCCAGGGGCAAAGAGAACCTGTTTTTCAGCCACCCACAGGGATAGAGACAGTAGCATTATGGGGATTCCAGCCCCTTCTGGGTTGAAGTTATTTACACAAAGGTATAAGTCATGTCATAAGAAGGTATTGGGTTATATGGCCAAAAGAGCCATTCTCTCTTATTGGAAAGGAGCTGAGCTGCTGTAGAGACCAGCTATGTGCTTGGATGCTCAGGGACTGATCACCTGTGCCCACCCGCCTGGGTACTGATCTCTCCAGTGCTGAAAGGATGCACCATCACGGCCCCTGCTTGCTCATTGAGGAAACTGAGACTCGGAGAACTTTGGAGACCTGCCTCAGCCACAGGCCAGCACAGGCAGACAGTGAGCTCAATGCCTGGACTCAAATCTTGTGCCCTTTTTAAAAACCTTTTAGTATGAACGATTTCATTCATTCGCCAACAACAGAGGTGGTGGTTTGCAAGATGAAAATAATGATCACACAACGTGGACACCCACGCACCACTGTCCACTTAAGAAATAAAACATGGTTGGCCGGGCGCGGTGGCTCACGCTTGTAATCCTAGCACTTTGGGAGGCCAAGGTGGGCGAATCACGAGGTCAGGAGATCGAGACCACGGTGAAATCCCGTCTCTACTAAAAATACAAAAAATTAGCCGGGCGTAGTGGTGGGCGCCTGTAGTCCCAGCTACTCGGAGAGGCTGAGGCAGGAGAATGGCGTGAACCCGGGAGGCGGAGCTTGCAGTGAGCCGAGATTGCGCCACTGCGCTCCAGACTGGGCGACAGAGTGAGACTCCGTCTCAAAAAAAAAAAAAAAAGAAATAAAACATGCTGGGACCAACCATCCCTCCTGTTGCTCCTGATGGCTGCATCACCACTACTCGGCCCCTAGGTACCCAGGACAACTCTTGAATTTTACGTGTATCTTCCCCTTGCCCCGTGCACCTCTTGCTTTCTGCCAACTGCTTTGTGGTTTCAGAGTGTACATAGGATATTACTGTGGACTACTCAATGTAGAAATGCATAAATTTGTATGAGAGTATGTTCATTTCCTGGCCAGGCACAGTGGCTCACGCCTGTAATCCCAGCACTATGGGAGGCTAAGGTGGGAGGATTGCTTGAGCTCAGGAGTTCAAGACCAGCCTGGGCAACATGGTGAGACGTCGTCTCTACAAAAAAATACAAAAACAAGCCAGGCGTGGTGGCGCATGCCTGTAGTCTCAGCTACTTGGAAAGCTGAGGTGGGAGGATCGCTGGAGCCTGGAAAGTCGAGGCTGCAGTGAGGCATGATTGTGCCACAGCACCCAACCTGGGCAACAGAGCAAGACATTGTCTAAAAAACAAACAAACAAACAAACAAACATAGTGTGTTCATTCCCTGGGGCTGCCATAATAAATGACCACAGACTGAGTAGCTTAAACAACAGAAATTTACTCTCTCACAGTTCTGGAGGCTGGAAGTCTGAAGTCAAGGCGTCCACAGGGTGGGTTCCTTCCGGAGGCTCTGAGGGCACATCTGTTCCAGGCTTCTCCCAGCTTCTAGGGGCTGCTGGCACCCCTCAGTGTGCCCTGGTGCACGGCCGCACCCCTACAGTCTCTGCTTCTGTCTCTCATGGCCTCGTCCCTGTGTGTCTCTGTGTCTGTGTCTCTTCTTCTTCTCCTTCTTTTTTTTTTTTTTTTTTTTTTTTTTTTGAGATAGAGTCTCTCTCTGTCGCCCAGGCTGGAGTGTAGTTTCATGATCTCGGCTCAGTGCAACCTCCACCTCCTGGGTTCAACCAATTCTCCTGTCTCAGCCTCTCTAGTAGCTGGGATTACAGGCACATGCCATTATACCCAGCTAATTTTTGCATTTTTGGTAGAGATGGGGTTTTACCATATTAGTCAGGCTGGTCTCAAACTCCTGATCTCAGGTCATTCACCCGCCTCAGCCTCCCAAGATGCTGGGATTACAGGTGTGAGCCACCGCGCCTGGCCTCTGCATCCTTTCTTCTTCTGATAAGGACACAGTCATTGTATTTAGGGCCACCCTAAATCCAGGATGCTTTCATCTTGAGATCCCTAAGTCAATTACATTTGCAAAGACCCTTATTTTGTTTGTTTTTGAGAGGGAGTCTCGCTATCACTCAAGCTGGAGTAGAGTGGCGCAATCTTGGCTCACTGCAACCTCCACCTCCCGGGCAAGCAATTCTCCTGTCTCAGCCTTCCTAGTAGCTGAGACTACAGGTGCATGCCACCATGCCCGGCTAATTTTTTTGTATTTTCAGTAGAGACAGGGTTTCACCATATTGATCAGGCTGGTCTCAAACTCCTGACCTCAGGTGATCCACCCACCTCAGCCTCTCAAAGTGCTGGGATTACAGGTGCAAGCCACCGTGCCCTGCCAAAGACCCTTATTGTACACAAGGTCATATTCACAGGTACCAAAGCTTGGGACATGAACATATCTTTTTGGGGGCCACTATTCACCTACTACTTACAGGAAGGCACTCAAAATTTACTTAGTGATCAAAGTGCTTGATCAAAAATTTAGGGCCCCTGTGGTGTGAAGATGTTTGTGTTATTGTCTCTGTCTCGGGGCAGGGGCCACATCTCATGCCCCCTCCAACCCCACCGGCTGCTCAGTAGGATGGAGGAAAGGGGCCTCTGGACTATGGTCTGAGTTTGCCAGGATGCAGCTGAGAATGAGAGTGAGGGCCGAGTCTTCCCTCCTGCGCTGCCATTGCAGAGCCCACTTGCCCACTGCCCTCCCCCATCAGACTAGCTCAGAGCTTGCAGTGTGGTTCGCCCCAGTTGTCAGCTCTCCTTACACCCTGTCCTTGTCCTGTGGGGCACGTCTCACCTAGTAATGAAGGAAATCATGGGTGTCGTTCGTGTTTAAGGCTCACCTCCCCAGATACTGCCTTCCCAGTTCTTCCTCTGTAGACCCTCAAGAGATCATTGCCACCTAAATGAACAAGGTCCTGTGGGGTGATCTGGACCCTTCTTTGCCTAGTCCAAAGGAGACGGCAGGGTGTGCTGTGTCACAGTGAGGTGTCTAGCCAGCACAGCAGGAAGGAATTACCATAGTTCAAGTGGATTTGGCCTGCTTGGCCTATGGAGCCGAGAGCACAAAGCAAACAGCTGCTCAGACACCTTGGCTAGCACCTAGGAGGCCCCCATGGGAGGTAATTTCCCCAAAATGATGGCCAAGCACGTGCTTCGTGCTGGAGACCGAGACAGGGGGACACACAGATGGAGGCACGTGGACAGACTGCCTCTCTGGCCCTGCCCACAGCAGGATAAAAGTCCTGCCTCCTGACCCCAAGGCCACCCCTGCCCTCGGGCCCCTCTCCCACTCTAATTCGGCCCTGAGCTACTTCTTTTCTTTTTTTTTTCTTTTGAGATGGAATCTCCCTCTGTTGCCCAGGCTGGAGTGCAGTGGCATGATCTCGACTCACTGCAATCTCCACCTCCCGGCTTCAAGCGATTCTCCTGCCTCGGTCTCCTGGGACTACAAGCAACCCCCACCACATGGCCCTGGGCTATTTCTAACCATCTGTGTGCTCAGGCTTGGGTGAGGAACGCCTTTGTCTGCAGTGCGAAGGTTCTACCCTACAACTTTACCATGTTGGGAATCCTCGTCATGATTCCCACACGTGTTCATTCCATTCCGCCCATGTGAAAAGCCTGGAGCCATCAAGTGCAACCAGCTAACAGGGTCCGGCTCCCTGGGGAGGCTGCGGCGCTCAGGGGTTTAGGAACCCCCAGTCTGTGCGTTCCCAGAGCCAGGGCTGGGAGCCCTGCCTGGCTTCTCTTTGAGAATCAGTTCTTGGAAATCTGCTGTGGCAACGCTTCCCGGCACAACCATGGGTTCCTTTTGTGTCCCGGCTGGAGCCATCTCGGGGGTGGTGTTGGCTGCTGGTTTGAGACGGCGGCGGGGGCCCCACTCTCCCAGGAGCTCCGTGGCTCCCTTCTGCAGCTCCGCCTCTCGGAGCGGCTCCTAAACCCCAGGCTCAGGCCTTCTCGGCTCCATCCATGTGCACAGGTGCCGCCTTCCCTGGCACAAGCCAACCATTACTCACAGCTAAAAACTTCAATCCAAATTAAAAAGAAAAAAAAATCCCCACCTCCACTGCCCAAGAGACAGGCCCCATTTCTCCTTTATTCTGAATCACAGCCAGCGGGTTCTCAGAATCCTGGGCTAGAGGAACAATGTGATGTACCCCATCCATCCTGGCCACGTTGTGAGCAGTCATTTCGCCATCCCAGGGCCAGGAGAAGGTGTGGCGGGAGAGGCTTCCGGGCCCTGAGGCATCAGTGGGATCCTAGGCCATTGGGTTGAGGGGAGATGAGGAGGGCAGGCTGGGGGCCAGGGGACTCATGCAGCATGCAAGGGCAGGCTCTTAAGGCTCCATTCATGGGACACATTTCCTTGATATGTGGGGACTTTTTCTTTTCTTTTCTTTTCTTTTTTTGAGACGTAGTTTCACTCTGTTGCCCAGGCTGGAGTACAATGGCACAATCTCCGCTCACTGCAATCTCTGTCTCCTGCATTCAAGCTATTCACCAACCTCAGCCTCCCAAGTAGCTGGGATTACAGGTGCCCACCAGCACACCCGGCTAATTTTTGTATTTTTGGTAGAGATGGGGTTTCACCATATTAGCCAAGCTGGTCTCAAACTCCTCACCTCAGGTGATCTGCCTGCCTCAGCCTCCCAAAATGCTAGAATTACAGGTGTGAGCCCCTGTGCCTGGCCGATATGTGGGGACTTTTCACATTTGAAGAGACCCAACCAACCTAAACCTGCTGACCTACTGCATCATAAAGCACAGATCCATGAAGATCTGTAAGGCGCACATAAAGCACTGATGTGTGAAGATCTGTGAGACCACAGCTTCCTTCCCAAACACAGTGTGAACACAAGGCCGCGGAAAGACAACAGCCAGGATCAAGAACCCGATACCAGCTACATGTGAAAGCAAACCGTGGCTAACAACCTACAACTCCAGCCGGGCGCGGTAGCTCATGCCTGTAACCCCAGCACTTTGGGAGGCTGAGACAGGTGCATTGCTTGAGCCCAGGAGTTTGAGACCAGCCTGGGCAACAGGGTGAAACCCCGTCTCCACTAAAAATACAAAAATTAACTGGGTGCAGTGGCATGTGCCTCTGGTCCCAGCTACTTGGGAGGCTGAGATGGGAGGATTGCTTGAGCCCAGGAAGTCGCAGTGAGCCATCATTGAGCCACTGCACACTAGCCTGGGTGACAGAGCAAGACTCTGTCTCAAAACAACAACAAAAATGACACATATGGCGTAAGGGAATGACTCCAGTATTCTTTAAGGCATGACAGTGAAAAATGTCATGTGAAAATAGGGATTTACCCTGACAGATAACACTGCAATTGCTCGGTCTCTCAGGAAATACGGCATCATCTGAGGAGAATCTGATTCATGAGATCTGTATCATTGGAAAACGATTCAAGGAACCAAGTAAAGGCCGGGCACGGTGGCTCACGCCTGTAATCCCAGCACTCTGGGAGGCTGAGGTGGGTGGATCACCTGAGGTCAGGAGTTCAAGACCAGCCTGGCCAACATGGTGAAATCCTGTCTCTACTAAAAATACAAAAATTAGCCGGGTGTGGTTGTGGGTGCCCGTAATCCCAGCTACTCAAGAGGCTGAGGCAGGAGAATCGCTTGAACCTGGGAGGTGGAGGTTGCAGTGAGCTGAGATTGCGCCACTGCACTCCAGCCTGGGTGACAGAGCAAGGCTCCATCTCAAAAAACAAAAAGGAGCAAGTAATCTCCCATCATGGCCCTTCAAATTATCCTCTCCATGAGGTGGGGGAAGAAAAAGCCCATCCTAGGCCAGGCGCGGTGGCTCACGCTTGTAATCCCAGCACTTTGGGGGGCCGAGGTGGGCGGATCACGAGGTCAGGAGATCGAGACCACAGTGAAACCCCGTCTCTACTAAAACTACAAAAAAATTAGCCGGGCGTGGTGGCGGGTGCCTGTAGTCCCAGCTACTCCGAGAGGCTGAGGCAGGAGAATGGCGTGAACCCTGGAGGCGGAGCTTGCAGTGAGCCGAGATTGCGCCACTGCACTCCAGCCTGGGCGACAGAGCGAGACTCCGCCTCAAAAAAAAAAAGAAAAGAAAAAGCCCATCCATGTTGCAGAAGGTGGAACTGCTATCAACAGGGAAGGCCAGATCAGCAGGCTTATCAGAAGGGTGAATTAAAGTGTCTGCCATGATTATTATTATTATTATTATTTTTGAGACAAAGTCTTGCTCTTGTCCCCCAGGCTGGAGTGCGATGGCGCAATCTCAGCTCACTGCAACCTCTGCCTCCGGATTCACGTGATTCTCCTGCCTCACCCTCCCGAGTAGCTGGGATTATAGACTTCGGCCGCCACGCCCGGCTAATTTTTGTATTTTTAGTAGAGACAGGTTTGCCATGATTATTTTTGTAATCCGGTCAGTTAATAAACAGTGACTGCTCTCAAACTGAAAAAGTGTGTGTGGGGGGATCATTTAGCCCAAGAAACTACTCCCAACTGGGGTGTTCTCGGTTTCATTTTTATTATTATTGTTTTTTTTGAGATGGAATCTTGTTCTGTCGCCCAGGCTGGAGTGCAGTGGTGCAATCTCAGCTCACTGCAAGCTCTGCCTCCCGGGTTCACGCCATTCTTCTGCCTCAGCCTCCCAAGTAGCTGGGACTACAGGTGCCCACCACCACACTTGGCTAATTTTTTGTATTTTTAGTAGAGACAGGGTTTCACCGTGTTAGCCAGGATGGTCTCGATCTCCTAATCTTGTGATCCGCCCGCCTCGGCCTCCCAAAGTGCCAAGATTACAGGCGTGAGCCACCACGCCCAGCCTCAGTTTCATTTTTAAAATGAGGGTCTCGATAGGGTAGAATGTATTCTGGCATCTCTGAGTCTCATCCGTGGTGGTTCTGGCTTAGCCTTGTCAGCCGTCTCGCCTGGAAAATGGAAATGTGGTATCCAAGCGCTGATGCTGAAGGTGGGGGAGGAGTCCCATGAGTCTCACCAGAGATGGCCAAAGATGCCATCGAGGCGGACTGTTACGGCCTGAACTGTGCCCCCACTTTCTCCAATTCCGATGTTGACGCTCTAACCCCCAGTACCCCGGAAATCAACTATATTTAGAAATGGGGTCTTTACAGAGGTGATTAAATTCAAATGAGGCTGTCAGGGTGGGTCCTAGTCCCATATCCCATATGACTGGTGTCCTTATCAGAAGAGGAGATTAGGACACAGACATGCACAGAGGGACAATCATGTGAGGACACAGGGAAAAGTCGGCCATCCAGGGAGAGAGAAACAGACCTTTCCATGCCATGATCTCAGACTTCAGCCTCCAGAATGTGTGAGGAAAATCGTCTGTTGAAGCCACCCCGTCTGTAGTTAGTCCCCTGTGAGTTTGTCTGCCTCTCTGATTTCTTTTGGGAGCAGCTCATCGTGTTTCCCATGTGATGGGAGGAGCTGGAGGGCCCTCCCTTCTTAGGAAGACTGAGCAGAGCTCACAGCCGCAGGGCAAGCTCAACTCTGTGCCTCCATTTAGCAGATGCAATTAACACGCACCCCTTTAAAGAGCTGTCACTACCTGCAGCACACACCACTTTTCAAACCAGATACACATTTTTTGCTTCTTCATCTGTTTAGCTATAGAGACTATGCATTATGATGTCTTGATTTATTGACGTACTCTTAGCGCCTGGCCCGGTGCCTGGCATAAAGTGGCTCCGCACCAGAATGTCTGTTGGATGAATGAATGAACACAATTACAACATCTAACAGTTGTCACATCCTCTCTATATACACTAAAAAAAAGTAATTTTAATAAGTGTCATTGGCCAGGGGTGGTGGCTCACGCCTATAATCGCAGCACTTAGGGAGGCCGAGGTAGGAAAATCCCTTGAACCCAGGAGTTCAAAACCAGCCTGGGCAACATAGGGAGATCGCATCTCTACAAAAAATAAAAAAAATAAAAAGCCCAGCCCAGTGGCACATGCCGTTAGTCCTAGCTACTCAGGAGGTTGAGGCGGGAGGATCCCTTGAGTCCGGGAGGTCAAGGCTGCAGTGAGTTGTGATCATGCCATTGCACTCCTGCCTGGACAACAGAGTGAGCCATCTCAAAAAAAAAAAAATGTAAGAAAACATTTAAAAAAGAAAAAAGAGGCCAGGAGCTATGGCTCATGCCTGTAATCCTAGCACTTTGGGAGGCCGAGGTGGGTGGATCACTTGAGGTTAGGAGTTACAGACCAGCCTGGTCAACATGGCGAAAACCCATCTCTATTAAAAAAACAAAAATTAGCTGGGTGTGGTGGCGTGCGCCTGTAGACTAATCCCAGCTACTTGGGAGTCTCTAATCCCAGCTACTTGGGAGGCTGAGGCAGGAGAATCACTTGAACCCAGGTGTGTGGGGGTTGGGGGTATGGAGGTTGCAGTGAGCCGAGATCGCGCCACTTCACTCCAGCCTGGGTGAAAGGGCAAAACTCCATCTCAAAAAAAAAAAGGAATTTTAAGAAGTGTCTCATCTGTCAAGTTAGCTGGTATTAAAGAAAAAAAAGAAAAAGCGTCACTGGTTGGGCACAATGGCTCACACCTGTAATCTCAGCACTTTGGGAGGCTAAGGTGGGAGGATCGCTTGAGTTCCAGACCAGTCTGGGCAACATAGTGAGGCCCCCACCACCACCACCACTCTCCCTGTTCCTTGTCCCCACTCCCAATCTCTGTCTATGAAAAAAAAGAAAGAAAGGCCGGGCGCGGTGGCTCAAGCTTGTAATCCCAGCACTTTGGGAGGCCGAGGCGGGCGGATCACGAGGTCAAAAGATCGAGACCACGGTGAAACCCCGTCTCTACTAAAAATACAAAAAATTAGCCGGGCGTGGTGGCGGGCGCCTGTAGTCCCAGCTATTCGGAGAGGCTGAGGCAGGAGAATGGCGTGAACCCGGGAGGCGGAGCTTGCAGTGAGCCGAGATTGCGCCACTGCACTCCAGCCTGGGCGACAGAGCAAGACTCCGTCTCAAAAAAAAAAAAAAAAAAAAAAAAGAAAAAAAGAAAGAAAGAAAGAAAGATAGATAGATACTGGTAGGAAGAAAGGAAAGAACTTTTGTGGTTGTGCTGCTATTGCCTACAGCATCAAACACTCAACTAACTGAAGGTGCCCACAGAGACACAGGTGTTTACTATTCACTTAACAAGCCTGCTAGGGGGCGTCTCCCAGTGGGCACAAGCCTTCCAGTAGTCTTTCCTTAGCACATCAGCAGACACAGTTTCCAAATTCCCAACAGATAATAATCTTCAAGACTCGAGAATGTCATTCAAAAACAAGGACGCAGCCTGAATTCTAAATGCCAGGTTGTACTAAGGGAACACCTTGATCTTTGAGTCTTGACTGTGTTGTTGGGTTTTTTGTTGTTGTTTTTTGTTTGTTTGTTTGTTTTTGAGACAGAGTTTTGCTCTGTTGCCAGGCTGGAGTGCAGTGGCGCAATCTCGGCTCACTGCAACCTCCACCTCCCAGGTTCAAGTGATTCTCCTGCCTCAGCCTCCCGAGTAGCTGGGACCAGGAGCACTCCACCACGCCTGGCTAAGTTTTGTGTTTTTAGTAGAGATGGGGTTTCACTATGTTGGCCAGGATGGTCTCAATCTCTTGATCTAGTAATCCGCCTGCCCCAGCCTCCCAAAGTGCTGGGATTACAGGCATGAGCCACCGCACCCAGCCCTTTGACTGTGTTTTGTTCAGGGCATTCTTCGTACTAGTTGGTTGTGATTATAAAACAATTAGCGGGCCAGGCACGGTGGCTCATGCCTGTAATCCTAGCACTTTGGGAGGCCGAGGCGGGCAGATCACAAAGTCAGAAGATTGAGACCATCCTGGCCAATATGGTGAAACCCCATCTCTACTAAAGATACAAAAATTAGCCGGGTGTGGTGGCGTGCGCCTGTAGTCCCAGCTACTCTGGAGACTCAGGCAGGAGAATCACTTGAACCCAGGAGGTGGAGGTTGCAGTGAGTCGAGATTGTGCCACTGCACTCCAGGCTGGGTGACAGAGCAAGACTCTGTCTCAAAAAACAAAAAAACAAAAACAAAAAATTAGCGAAACAGCTTACATTCATATTTATTTTATTTATTTATTTATTTGTTTATTTATTTATTTATGTTTTGAGATGAAGTCACTCTGTTGCCCAAGCTGGAGTGCAGTGGCATGATCTTGGCTCACTGCAACCTCTGCTTCCTGGGTTCAAGCAATTCTCCCGTCTCAGACTCCCGAGTAGCTGGGATTACAGGCATGCGCCACCACACCTGGGTAATTTTTGTATTTTTAGTAGAAACAGGTTTTGCCATGTTGGCCAGGCTGGTCTCAAACTCCTGACCTCAGGTGATCCACTCGCCTCGGCCTCCCAAAGTGGTGGGATACAGGCGTAAGCAACCATGCCCTGCCCAATTTTCGATTCCATACTTCTGGCCCCATGTTGTTTTGTCTCAGAATCCATTGCTTTAAAAAATAAATCTGTTGCAGACGTGGAAAAAAAAAAAAAAGATATGGGCATGAGATATCAGAATTCCCCAAACCCTAAGTTGTTTTGTATTTAATAAAAACATTGTGTTTACTTGCTTATAAATAATGGGTGACCATAATAAGCAGGTTCAGAGGTTTTCTGTGAAAAAAATTTAAAAAATATGAAGTGCGTGGTTTCTTATTATAAACCAATGTATTTTGACAATATTGCTTTTTTTTTTTTTTTTTTTGAGACAGTCTCCAGGCTGGAATGTAGTGGCATGTTCTCTGTTCACTGCAACCTCTGACTCCTGGGTTCTGGGTTCAAGTGATTCTCCTGCCTCAGTCTCTGGAGTAGCTGGGACTACAGTCATGCACCACCACTCCCAGCTAATTTTTGTATTTTTAGTAAAGTCAGGGTTTCACTATGTTGGCCAGGCTGGTCTTCAACTCCTGGCCTCAAGAGATCTGCCCACCTCGGCCACCCAAAGTGCTGGGATTACAGGCATGAGCCACTGCGCCCAGCCAGTATTACGTATTTTAATAACATAAAAAATCTCCATCTGATACAGATATTTGATAACAAAAAAACATTAAAAGAAAAGAATATTAGTAAACAATAAATGTCTAATTAATTTTTAAAATCTTAGAATAATTCCACAAATATCCAACATTTAAAAGCTTAATTGTCCTATCTCATAATCTTGATCTTTGTTTCATCATAAATATTCCAGTTGCAGAAAAATTTCTGTGACTGTGCCCAAAAGCATCCTCAAGTTGGGCAATAGGAAGAGTATACAGTTGTTTGTTTGAGACAAGGTCTTGCTTTGTCACCCAAGCTGCAGGGCAGTGGTGCAATCACAGGTCACTGCAACCTCAGGCTCCTAGGCTCAAGTGATCCTCCCACCTCAGCCTCTAGAGTGGCTGGGACTATAGGCAGATGCCACCATGCTCAGCTCTTTTTTTTTCTTTTTTTTTTTTTTTTGAGATGAAGTCTTGTTCTGTCACCCAGGCTGGAGTGCAGTGGTGCGATCTCGGCTTGCTGCAACCTCCACCTCCTGGATTCAAGCAATTTTCCTGCCTCAGGCTCCCTAATAGCTGGAATCACAGACACCTGTCACCACGCCGGGCTGATTTTTGTATTTTTAGTAGAGATGGGGTTTTGCCATATATTAGCCAGGCGGGTCTTGAACTCCTGACCTCAGGTGATCTGCCCACCTTGGCCTCCCAAAGTGCTGGGATTACAGGTGTGAGCCACCACACCTGGCCTCATTTTTTATTTTTTTTACCTATCTATCTATTTATTTATTTATTTATTTATTTATTTTGAGACGGAGTCTCGCTCTGTCGCCCAGGCTGGAGTGCAGTGGCGCGATCTCAGCTCACTGCAAGCTCCGCCTCCTTGGTGCATGCCATTCTCCTGCCTCAACCTCCTGAGTAGCTGGAATTATAGGCGTGCACCACCACGCCCAGCTAATTTTTGTATTTATAGTAGAGAAGGAGTTTGGCCATGTTGGCCAGGCTGGTCTTGAACTCCTGACATCAAGTAATCCACTCACTTTGGCCTCCCTTAGTGCTGGGATTACAAGCGTGAGCCACCACACCTGGCCTTCATTTTTAAATTTTTTTGTAAAACAGGGTCTCACTATGTTGCCCTCACTGGTAGAGATTTTTTGTTTGTTTTTTGTTTTTTAATTTTGTGGTAAAATACACATAACACAAAATTTACCATCTTAACCATTTTGGAGTGCACAGTTCAGTGGCATTAAGTACCTTCTCAGTGTTTCACTGCGTGCAACCATCACCACCATCCATCTCCACAATTTTTTTTTTCTTTTTGAGACGGAGTTTCACTCTGTCGCCTAGGCTGGAGTGCAATAGTGAGATCTCGGGTCACTGCAACCTCTGCCTCCTGGGTTCAAGCGATTCTCCTGCCTCAGACTCCCGAGTAGCTGGGATTACAGGCATGCGCCACCACGCCTGGCTAATTTTGTATTTTTAGTAGAGACAGGGTTTCTTCATGTTGATCAGGCTGGTCTCGAACTCCTAACCTCAGGTGATCCTCCCGCCTCGGCCTCCCAAAGTGCTGGGATTACAGGCGTGAGCCACCTCGCCCAGCCATCTCCAGAATTTTTCATCTTGCAAAACTGGAACTCTGTGCCCATTAAATAGTATCTCCCCATTTCCCATCCCCCAGCCCCTGGCACCCACCATTCTACTGTCTGTCTTTATGGGTTTGACTACTCTAGGGACCTCAGATAAGTGGAATCACATGGTATTTACCCTTTGTGTTTGACTTAGTTCACTGAGCATAATGCCTTTGAGACTCGTCCATAAGGTTACTTTTTATTTATTTTTTTAATTTTATTTTTTCTGAGACAGGATCTCACTCTGTCACCCAGCCTGGAGTGCAGTGGCACGATCACCACTCACTGCAGGCACAACCTCCTGGGCTCAGGTGATCCTCCCACCTCGGCCTCCTGAGTAGCTGGGACTACAAGCGTGCACCCACCACACCCAGCTATGTTTTTGTATTTTTAGTAGAGATGGGGTTTCACCGTGTTGCTCAGGCTGGTCTCAAACTCCTGGGCTCAAGCCATCTGCCCGCCTTGGCCTCCCAAAGTGCTGGAATTACAAGCGTGAGCCACTGTACCCAGCCCAGATTACTTTTTTAATGGTGAAACTATTTCATCTGCTTCACAAAAAAATTATAGCCCACAGTGAATACTCAGACTCTGGAAAATGCCAGCAAATACATTGGGTAGGATTCAAATAACACGAACATTGAGATCTGTTAGCAAGGTTAACAGTGCTAATATTTAGAATCACACGTTGAAGTTGCTGGTTTGAGGACTTAGCTGCTTATTTCTTAGAATACCACTCATAGGATTTGCATAAAATACACTATGTGTGTAAACTCAACAACATTTATTTTCAAGAATAACACTGTTTGGCAGAGGCAAGGGCCAGGGCAGGCATACACAACAGGGCACAGCCACAGGCAAGACGGACGTGTTCTCTCCCACATACTTCTGTCCCAGTTCCAGGAATGTTGACCTTAACCTTCAGCTCCATGTGTCAGCGCTTCCTACTCTAGCTTTTTTTTTTTTTTTGGAGACGGGGTCTCACTCTATCGCCCAGACCAGAGTGCAGTGGCGTGATTACTTCTTCTGTTTTTTTTTTTTTGAGACAGAGTCTTGCTCTGTTGCCCAGGCTGAAGTGCAATGGCACGATCTCGGCTCATTGCAACCTCCGCCTCCTGGGTTCAAGTGATTCTCCTGCCTCAGCCTCCTGAGTTCAAGTGATTCTCCTGCCTCAGCCTCCTGAGTAGCTGGGATTATAGGTGCCTGCCACCACACCTGGTTAATTTTTTGTATTTTTAGTAGAAACAGGGTTTCACCATGTTGGCCAGGCTGGTCTCGAACTCCTGACCTCCTTATCTGCCCGCCTCGGCCTCCCAAAGTGCTGGGATTACAGGTGTGAGCCACTATGCCCAGCCCTGCCCTAGCTTTTGAATTGACATCAGTGCCTTCCTTAGAGCTGGTAACCTCTCTCTATGTTGATTAAGTTTGTTTCTCCAGTGGGAATCCTACTTTTCCCTTTTTTTTCCATCTATCAATTGATTTTTTTTTTTTTTTTTTGAGACAGGGTCTTGCTGTCGCCCAGGCTGGAGTGCAGTGGCGCAGTCTCCGCTCACTGCAGGCTCCGCCCCCTGGGGTTCACGCCATTCTCCTGCCTCAGCCTCCCGAGTAGCTGGGACTACAGGCGCCTGCCACCTTGCCCGGCTAATTTTTTGTATTTTTAGTAGAGACGAGGTTTCGCGTGTTAGCCAGGATGGTCTCGATCTCCTGACCTCGTGATCCACCCGCCTTGGCCTCCCAAAGTGCTGGGATTACAGGCAGGGGCCACCGCGCCCGACCTTTTTTTTTTTTTTTTTTTTTTGAGAGGAAGTTTTGCTCTTGTTGCCTGGCTACAATGCAATGGCGTGATCTCGGCTCACTGCAACCTCTGCCTCCCAGGTTCAAGGGATTCTCCTGCCTCAGCCTCCTCAGTAGCAGGGACTACTGGTGACTGCCACCACGCCTGGCTAATTTTTTGTATTTTTAGTAGAGGCGGGGTTTCACCATGTTGGCCAGGCTGGTCTCAAACTCCTGACCTCAGGTGATCCGCTCACCTTGGCCTCCCAAAGTGCTGGGATTACAGGCATAAGCCACTGTACTCAGCCTTATTGACTGATTTTTCTTGTTATTCAGGATTGGGAAAGGGACTGATTTCCTGCAAGATGGTGGGAAAGAATTTCCTGGAAGCACAGTGGGCAGAATCTTTCGTTATGGTCTCACAGCAGCTGCCACAGCCCCCAGTCCCAGTCCTAAAGGACAGAGGCCATGCGGCTTTCTTCTGCTCTCTTTCTTCAGAGAGGGAAGTCCCAGGAGTCTCTGCACACTTTCCCTTATGTGTCACAGATGAGAACAGGACTCTAGCTTGTCAGGGGCAAAGGGGAAGAAGATGCTAGCAGAGTTGGTCCAAGCCTGATTCATGCTGTGGGGATGGGCATGCCCCAAATACAAAAAGACTTCCACCAGTGATAATACTGTTCATATGGCACTTCCCAACTCAACCCTCGCGGCAATCCTATGAGGTGGTGCTACCATCTTTGCTTTACAAATGAGGACAGTGTGGCCCAGAGAGGCCATGCAGCTTACTTAGGAGTATACAGCTACGGCAAAGAAGCAGAGCCAAATCTGACCCGAGCTACCTGGCTCCGGGGTCGGCATCCACACCCACCATGCAGAAGTGTCTTCAAAGAGGGCACAGCGATCAGGCAGGGGACCAGGTAGGGGGACTGCCGCAGTCAACTCTCATTTCCAGCCGTAAAAGTCTCACAATGAATATCGCAGGGTGGTCTATGGGTGTTATTATCCCCATTTGACAGATGAGGAGATTGAGGCTTAGTAGAGGTTAGTGCCTTGCCCCAGGGCAAGGTAAAGAGCTGGGAGTGCAGCTGAGACCTCTGAGTTGGACTACCTCTGTCTGGGCTCTTCTCCCTGTAACAGTGGGACATTTTTATTAGGTGGCTCTGATTGATGAACACAATGAGATTGTCAAGAGAAGCAAGTTCCAAAATGCTTGACTTCCCTTTGAAATATAATTATAGACATACATTATATTATGAATAAGACAAAAGTCTTCATGTCCACGCAGAAGGCCGTGAGATGCCCAAAGGATTGGGAACCTCCCTGTACCTGATGTTGGGATAGGGGCAATGGAGACGATTTCAGACAAGATGGATCAGGGAGACAGATTCAGAGACCAGGGCTCAGTACCTTGGTGTCCCATCCCTGGTGGAAGGGTTTGACTCCTGCTTTGGGGGCCTGGAGATAACTTTTGACGTAGCAGCAAGAACATTGGCTTTGGAGCCAGAGAGTTTTGGGCTCAAGTCACTGTTTCTACCAAATCATAAACTGTGGGATATGGGGTATGTTATCTAATCCTTCTGGGTCTCAGTATTTTCAACTGTAAAAGGATGTAGGATATACTTGTGAGGATTTGTGGAGTTAGATGGGTTAAAGACTTTTTGTAAAATGATCTGGAAATTGTAAAATGCTCTGTAACTTTCTTATTATCACTTCATCCAGAGGTGTCCGTGCTCTTCGGACTGACCTGAACAAAACAAGCTCCCAACATAGTCATTGATGGACCAAATTTTTTTTTTCTTTAGAGATGAAGTCTCACTCTGTCACCCAGGCTGGAGTGCAGTAGCACAATCTTGGTTCACTGCAACCTCCGCCTCCCGGGTTCAAGCGATTCTTGTGCCTCTCAGCCTCCCGAGTACTGGGATCACAGGCGCATGTTACCACGCTTGGTTAATTTTTGCATTTTTTTTTATAGAGACGGTGTTTCGCCGTGTTGGCCAGTCTGGTCTCAAACTCCTGACCTCAAGTGATCCACCCGCCTCAGCCTCCCAAAGTGCTAGGATTACAGGCGTGAGCCACCGCGCCTGGCCAATGGACCAATTTTTAATTAATCGGCTTACCATGAGGCATCGAACTGCCATAGAAACCAGAACACTCAGGCCAATGATCTCCCCAGCTATGGCCACTAGAGGCTCAGTTTCCTCATCTGCAAAATGGAAAGAATACAGGCATAGCCATGGGGAGAACTAATTTTTTTTTTTTTTGAGATGGAGTCTCACTGTCGCCCAGGCTGGAGTGCAGTGGCACCATCTTGGCTCATTGCAACCTCTGCCTCACAGCCCTGGAGAACTATTTTAAGAACGAAATGGTGGCCAGGCGCGGTCGCTCACACTTGTAATCCCGGCACTTTGGGAGGCCGAGGTGGGCGGATCACCTGAGGTCAGGAGTTTGAGACCAGCCTGACCAATATGGTGAAACCTTGTCTCTACTAAAGATACAAAAATTAGCCAGGCATGGTGGTGCATGCCTGTAATCTCAACTACTCAGGAGGCTAAGGCAGGAGAAGCGCTTGAACCCGGGAGGCGGAGGTTGCGGTGAGCTGAGATCGCACCACTGCATTCCAGCCTGGGCAACAGAGTGAGACTTCATCTTGGAAAAAAAAAAAAGAATGAAATGAGATGAGTAAGTAAAATGGTAGCTCTTGGCCCTGGGAATTGAATTATATCGGCTGCACTGCAGACCAACTGGTAAAATGTTTTCTCTTCAGTTGTTCCTTAAAGAGGCCACTCCTTGATCACAACAATATGGGGACAGGACGGGGAATCGAGAGCCCTGGGTTCACTCAAGGCTCCACCTCCAGCTCTGCCCCACACTCTCTGAGTGTCTACAGGGAAATCTGTTTTCCATCTCTGGGTTTCAGCTTCCTCCTCTTAAAGGAAGGACCACATCCTCCACCATCCACCGCCCTAGGGCTCCTCCAGCTCAGACCTCCCCCTGAACTGTGTTGTCACAGCACCCATTCATTAGGTGGCTTTACATGTTCTGGGTAGATTTGGGCACATCCTGATCTCTGTGATTGAGGTCAGACCACACGCTGATCCCTGCAGGAACCTCCTTCTTGGGCCGCTTACATCTCTGGAGTGGAGAGGTGTCCTGGGTGATGCTCATGGTTGACAACTAACTACATCATCCAGGCACCTTCTAGAGAGCAGAGGCTGGCTGACCTCCACCGCAGCCACATTTGCAAACATGAAACCCCAGGCGTAGTGATAAATTCTCTGCTCCCTCCTCACTCCTTCTATCATATTTTCTTTAGCAAGCCTTTAACAGAAGAACTGGAGTGAAAACATTTTCCATCTTCACTGTTTTCCTGACAAGAGCTTTGGGTGACAGCATGTCACCCAAGCTCTGAGAAATGTTTTCCAGATAAATACTTCTGGGAAGTAGTTTAGTTAGGTGGTGTGAGTAAATCCATCTGAAAGGCATGTTAGCTTCCTGAAAGCAATTCTCCATGGTTCTCGCTTGTCCAGATTGAATTTTAATGAACACTTATTGGAGGTTTTCCTATTGATTATAATAATGACGCATATTCATGATAAACTATCTGGAAAATAAGGACTAGCAAAATGAAAGAAATGCAGCTTCCAACCACAATCCCACTTAAAGACCACCGCAAATATTCTGATGGGTCTTCTCAAACTCCTGACCTCAGGTGATCCGCCCACCTCGGCCTCCCAAATAACCACCGCGAACATTCTGATGGGTCTTCTTCCAGGAATATATACATATATATTTGAGGGAAGTGGGGAAAGATAAAAAACTAATTGACTACAGTAACAATATTTTCATATGTAGACATATATGTTTTTCTTTTATAATTTGAAACTTAAAATTTAATTTTGCATTTCAAAAATAGTTCATTTCATATAAAACTCATTTTATTAAAAATGTATCACCTTAACATTCTAGAGTTATTCATCTACAAGATAAATTTTACATAATACATTCTTAATCTAAACACAGACTGTTTTCTTTTTCAAATTGGGGTTCACACTCTGTATATTTGTTTGAATTTGCTTTTTTAAAAAAGTTTTTGTTTAACCATGTATACAAATTAAGGCATACTATACATATTAATGTACAGTTATTTGACATATATAGTAATGTAACTACCACCACAATCATGATATATGTAATTATCTAAAATATGACTGTGGGCCAGGTGCGGTGGCTCACGCCTGTAATCCTAGCACTTTGGGAGGCTGAGGTGGATGGGTCACCTGAGGTCAGGAGTTCGAAACCAGCCTGTCCAACATGGTGAAACCCAGTCTCTACTAAAAATACAAAAATTAGCCAGATGTGCCTGTAGTCCCAGCTACCCAGGAGGCTGAGGCAGGAGAATCTCTGGAACCCCAGGAGGCGGAGGCTGCAGTGAGCCGAGATCACACCACTGCACTCCAGCCTGGGCGACAGGGCAAGATTCAGTCTCAGAAAAAATGACTGTGAATGTCACCAAGTTTTCTGTCATTTGGAAGTGCAATAATTTAACCAATCTTGTTTTCTTGGCCATTTAGGTTGTTTACGATTTCCCCCTTACTGATTTTGCGATCTGGGGGAATGAAATAATAAATGAATTAAAATGAATGAGGGCCATGAGTGGTGGCTCATGCCTGTAATTCCAGCACTTTGGGAGGGCGAGGTGGGAGGACTGATTGAGCTCAGGAGTTTGAGACCATCCTGGGCAACATGATGAAACCTCTTTTCTACCAAAAATACAAAAAAGTTAGCGAGGCATGGTGGTCTGTGCTGGTAGTCCCAGCTACTTGTCAGGGAGCTGAGGTGAGATGATTGATTGGGCCTGGGAGGTAGAAGCTGCAGTAAACTGTGTTTGAACCGCTATATCCCAGCCTAGGTGACTAAATGAGACCCTGTCTCAAAAAAAAAAAAAAAAAAAAAGAGAAAAAGAACAAAGGAAGGGTGAGGGGAGGGAGGGAGAGAGAGAGAGAGGGAGGAAGGAAGGAAGGAAGGAAGGAAGGAAGGAAGGAAGGAAGGAAAAAGAAAGAAAAGAAAGAAATATAATGAAATTCGGAATTCTCATTTTCCTGGAGCTATACCAACTGGGTGTCTCCCTTCTCCGCTGGAAAAATCCCACATCATTCAAGACCCAGCTCAGATATTGCCTCCTCTATGAAGCCCCCATGATGCCAGCTGGAGAGCGGGTTCCTCCCTTCCCTGTGATTCCACAGCACCAAGTCACACACTGTTTATGGGACAGACATTGCAATAGTCTGTTTTTCTTCTCTCCTCCAGGCTGTGAACTCATACTAGAAGTGATGTCTTAGCTCTGCGTTCCCAAAACCTAAGCCATGCTTGGCTCATACATGCTGCACAAATGTTCATGAAATGAATGAACATTCTACCCTGCTGAACTAAATTTTGATCTTGAGCCGATTTCTTAGAAAACAGACACTTTATGAGCATGGTGCAAACATAAGTTGGCTGCATTAAGCAGGTACCGCTAAGGAGAGCTGGAAATTTGCTGGTTTCAGACAGTGGTTCAGGGGAACTTGGGAGTTGTGCAGAATTGCTGGCATGTGGAGAGGTACAGGGTACTTGCAGAACACCTATCTAAGCAATCAACTTTACAATTTTTTTATTATTATTATTATTATTATTATTATTTTTGAGACGGAGTCTCGCTCTGTGGCCCAGGGTGGAGTGCAGTGGCGCAATCTCGGCTCACTGCAAGCTCCGCCTCCCGGGTTCAAGCAATTCTCCTGCCTCAGCCTCTCCGAGTAGCTGGGACTACAGGCGCCCGCCACCATGCCCGGCTAATTTTTTTGTATTTTTAGTAGAGACGGGGTTTCACCGTGGTCTCAATCTCCTGACCTCGTGATCCGCCCGCCTCAGCCTCCCAAAGTGCTGGGATTACAAGCGTGAGCCACCAGGCCCGGCCTACAATTTTATTATTTTTGAGACAGAGTCTCGCTTTGGCACCCAGGGTGGAATGCGGTGGCACAATCACAGCTCACTGCAGCCTCGACCTCTCAGGCTCAAGCGATCCTCCCATCTCAACCCCCCAAGTAGCTGGGACTACAGGTGTGGCCCACCTCGCTGGACTAATTTTTAATTTTTTGTATAGATCCGGGTCTCGATATATTGCCCAGGCTCATGCAATCCTCCCACGTTGGCCTCCCAGCGTGCTGGGATTACAGATGTGAGCCACTGCACCTGGCCAATTTTTTTTTTTTTTCCTGAGACAGGGCCTTGCTCTGTCTCCCAGCCTGGAGTGCAGTGGCATGATGTCCTCATTGCAACCTGCACCTCCCAGGTTCAAGCTATTCTTCCGCCTCAGCCTCCTGAGTAGCTGGGATTACAGATGCCCGCCACCACACTCGGCTAATTTTTGTATTTTTAGTAGGGATGGGGTTTCACCATGTTGGCCAGGCTGGTTTTGAACTCCTGACCTCAAGTGATCTGCCCACCTGGGTCTCCCAAAGTGCTGGGATTACAGGCTTGAGCCACCGCACCTGGCCTCACCTGGCCATTTTTACACTTTTAAAATACCAAGAAACTAGGGGCAAAAAGTACATATTCATATTTATGTGTAGTCAGTCAATAAATATTTATTGAATGAACGAATAAATTAATGGAAGGTGTACTAGATCCTGGTGTGCGAGAGTCAGTCGGAGGTAGTGCTTGTTCTTGGTGCCTCACAATGGAGAATCAAGGAATTCACCTTGCACGGCCTCATTTCTCCCTCTCCTAAGCCCTGTGCAGCCTCTTCTCAGACTTACTAGTTCTGAGGGGCTCCTGGCTGCCTCACACCAACAGCAGTGGCCAGTGGACACTGGCGATGGTGTCCTGACATTTTGATTTGTGAAGAGTTTATGCTCCGAGTCAAATCCTGGGAGGAGTGGGGAGGGCATCCGCTTTAATTAATTAGAGGTGTCTCTATTCATCTCCGTATCTGCAACATCTAGCACAAGACTTGGCCCATAGTAGGTGTTTAAAAATGCTTGCTGAGGCTGGGCGCAGTGGCTCACGCCTGTAATCCCAACACTTTGGGAGGCCGAGGCGGGCAGACCACCTGAGGTCAGGAGTTCGAGACCAGCCTGACCAACATGGAGAAATCCCGTCTCTACTAAAAATACAAAATTATTTGGACTTGGTGGCGTGCGCCTGTAATCCCAGCTACACGGGAGGCTGAGGCAGGAGAATCACTTGAACCCGGGAGGCAGAGGTTACAGTGAGCCGAGATGGCGCCATTGCACTCCAGCCTGTGTGACAAGAGTGAAACAACGTCTGAAAAAAAAAAAAACTTGCGGAAAGGATGAAATGACCAAGACTCGCGCAGTGCCGCCCGTCAGGCTCTCAACGAGTCGATCTTCACATCTGATTCATGTCTTAAAGCAGCCTCGCAGGTAGGTCTGCATCATTTTCCCATCCTACATCAGAGGCGCTGAAGCCCAGGCGGGTTTCCCGAGTCGCCCGGGCCCACGCTGCAGAGTGAAAGCCACAGCGGCAAAGCCTGCACGCTGGACGCTGCGCCGGGGCGTCCCCAAGTGCGGCAGGCAGCGCTCCGTAAGTGGGTCCTGGCGGGAACTGCGTCCATCTGAACCCAGATCAGGCCCAGGGAGACCCTGGGGGCGACGCGGCGGGCGGGGTCTGGGTCCTCGGCGGTGACTGAAGCCTCGGCTCGCTTTTCCGCAAGGTGTGAATCCAGCGCCTCCAGCTCGGGAGGGACCTGACGTGCCGGACGCGTCCGGCTCAGAACCCGAGGCGCGGCAGACACTCGGCAAAGGCCTCCGGCGTCCCTGCGGCCGTGGGAGGAGACTGGGGACGCCCGGAGCAAGACGCTGACCCGGCGAGCACCTGAGCGCCCACCTGTGTCTCATCCCGGAGGCCCCCCCGACCCGGGCGGGGCCTGGGGGCGTGGCTTCCGTCTAGCTCAGCCAATCAGTACCCCGGAGCCGCCGCCCGCCCCCGCCTGAGGAGACACCGCTTGCGTACTCGGGCTGCGGTGCTCCTCGAACCCCGCCCCCGGGGCGGTGCTGACGCTCGCGCCGACGCGCTCGACGTCGGGCACGTCGACGCCGGCGCCGCGCAGCCGGGCCCGCTCCTCCTCCGCTCCGCCAGTGTCCGGCCGCGGGCCGGCCTTAGTGACTGGGGCGGCGCGCCCTGGGGTCGCGGCGTGGGGCGGGCAGGCGGACGCCGGCCGCGGGCTGCTTTCGTCGGCTCCCAAGCTCGCCCGGAGCGAGCAGCCGCCCGCGAGCCGCCGCGGAGCCTCCTCGCCCGCTCCCGCCGGCGAGCAAGGTAAGGGAGCGGGACATTGAGGCAGGCTCGCGGCCCAAGCGTCACCGGCGGGTCCTGGTCTCCGCGGCGGCCACGCAGCCGATTAGATGTCTCCGCGGGGAAGGGTGCGCTCCGGGACGGGTGGAGGCGAGGCTGCGGCGCCGGGTCGTGCTGGGAGAGCTCCGGCGGGACCCCCGCGCCCCGAGGGACGGCTCCGGGGACTGCGCGCTGCCCCTCCCCGAGCCCCGCGCCCCGTGACCCGGGCACTGGGGCGAGGGGCGGGGACCTGCGGCCGCTGAAAGCGCTGGCCCGAGCGGGCTCCGTTGTCAACGGTCCTCACCCCCTGGGGTTCGGGGCTCCCGCTGCACCTGATACAGGAGGGGAAGGAGTGCGGCTCGAGCAGGCTGGAGGTCACCATCCCCATCAGGTGTGCCGTCTGGGGCATCCCCCCTCAGGGGTCCACCGCGCCCCGAATACTGCCCGAAAGGCTCAGAAGGGACTTCCCCTTTCCCTCGCGCTGTCTTTATATCCCAGACACTTAATAGCCTCTCATAATCTCACCTTTCACTTTTCCCTCTTTCTTAGCCGCCCCCGGCTGTATCGACCTGCTATATTTCCATTGTGGATTTTTTTTTTTTTGGTTGTAAACTTACGTAAGTTAGGTTGACCAACCGTTGCAGCCATTGGAAAACACTTCTACCGGTGTTTAACAAATCCAGTTCCTTTTAGTGCTCACCAAATCCAGCCCAAGAATTCAGGGAACCGTCAGTTCTTCCCGGGAGCTGACTGCACACATTCCTGCAAGATGCCGGATGGATTTTGTACTTGTCAGTTTTGCTGGTTGTATGCTCCTTCTGTGCTTTTCCTGAAAAATGATTGGGTGACATGTGTTTTGACTTTCTCCCCACCCCCCCCCCCCCCCCCCCCCCCACCCCACTGGGAAGTAAAAAAAATAGGTAACAGAAGCACACTTGTTTTCAGCAAAAACAAGTACAGCTTTGCAAACAGACTACCCCAGGGTTTGCCCTTTTTTCTGAGGGTAGTCCTCTGGGATCTTGACCCCTTCCCTGGATTTTTGTCTGTGTTAATGTCTTCATGTGGTGTATTTCTGCACTTAATATTTGCCCTGTATATGTTTTCCCAGCTTATTTACACACAAAGCATAACAGATCTGAGGATAATGAGGCTGCCCATCTTTTTAGCTACAGATACCTGTAAAGTTGCATATTTGTGGGAACCTGTATTCTGCACTTAATGACTGTAGCCTGGGTCTTTCATTTCAAGATGATGTGCGAGGTGATGCCGACCATCAGCGAAGCAGAAGGCCCCCCTGGAGGAGGTGGAAGCCATGGTTCCGGCTCCCCTTCACAGCCAGATGCAGATTCACATTTTGAACAGTTGATGGTCTCCATGCTAGAAGAAAGGGACCGCCTTCTTGACACACTGAGAGAGACTCAAGAAACGCTGGCCTTAACCCAGGGGAAGTTACACGAGGTTGGTCATGAAAGAGATTCCTTGCAGAGACAGCTCAACACGGCACTTCCACAGGTATGAGTGCTTTTAACCGGAAACTCTATAGATTTTTTTCCACTAAATGTTTTTTTATTGGTGTCATCTTTGGTTAATGTTTCAGGTGAGTATTTTCCGTAACCATTTGTGAAATGATAGTTTCTGGTGTTTGTAAATCAAATACAAAGTTCCTAGGGATTAAAGTTCTTAGGGAGAACAAATTGTTGTACTCTAAAGTCATGTGAAAATACCTCATTATTTTCATTCCTATCTTTGGGAACTGCCTAGGTTCAGGAAGTTCTCCAGAGTTTTTGAAAAAGGGCTCTGAAGCAACCAATCTGTGTGGTGCCTCCGTTCTGTTGTCTTAAGCCTTTTCTGGCTAAACTTGTACTTCTCATGGATTGTCTCATGTATTTCTAATTTCCTAATGTAATTTAATAGACAAATAGGATTGATTTCACGGAAAAAATGTATTATTTTGATAGTCCACCTTTATCAGAACATCTAGGTTTTGTAAGTCACATTTGTTTTAGGGGATAGAAGACTCGAGATTGATTCCTTAAGAACTTTTTCCTTGGCAGACGAGAATTTTAAAGCTTAGGCCAGTGATTGGCTCATGCCTATAATCCCAGCACTTTGGGAGGCTGAGGCAGGCGGATCACCTGAGGTCAGGAGTTTGAGACCAGCCTGGCCAACATGGCAAAACCCTGTCTCTATCAAAAATACAAAAATTCGCGGAGCGTGGTAGCGCGCACCTGTAGTCCCAGCTACTCAGAGGCTGAGGCATGAGAATCACTTGAACCCGGGAGGCGGGGGTTGCAGTGAGTCAAGATTGCACCACTGCTCTCCAGCCTGTCTCAAAAAAAAAAAAAAAAAAAAGGATTTTTAAAGCTTAGAACAACTGAAATTGTTACTCTGAGTATATTACATTTGGACTAGTGTTTGAAAGACTTTGCTCATGGAGTTGAATAGGATTTACTTAATGGTAGGTAAAGGGAGAAAGTGTAAAAACTAGAAGAGTGTAAGGTGAGTGGCACGGGGCATAGTGGGAGAGAAGTGGGTTATTTAGGTGTTTCAGAGCTGTCTAGGCGCCATGTTACTCGTCATTAAGTGCCTTTGGGGTGCATTCATGTAGACCCGCATAAGCATACATTTATACTCGCATGATGGATCTGCAGTGATAAATTAGTAAATGAATAATTACTACCCTTAATGTATTTCTTGGCTGTAGTCAGTTCTCCTGAAAGATTGATAAGCCAAACGTGGGTTTCCTTTTTAGCAACAATAATTTGACGTTAGCACTATATGTTCCTTTTTTGTTGGATTAGAGAATCATTAAGATTTTTCTCATTTCAATCTTATAAATTACCAAGTTTATTTAGGTTGAGTTTTATTACTACAATTTTAAAAGAAGTAGCCAATTTGTGTTTTACCAGGATTTTATTGTATTTGTAATTTAAGGTACATGTATTGAAGTGTATATCAAATACTAATGTACTTAATAAGGTAGGTTTTGGAAAGAATGGGCACACAAGACATGCCAGGGAAGTGACAGGAGTTTTGTAGAGTTAGTCTCAGGCTATGGAGGTGTCACACACACTGGTGACATGGTTGCTCAGTGACTTGTTTCTGGCACTGCTCAGTGTAGCAGCCTGGAAATGCCTGATTCAGTGGATAATGTGATGATGCCGACGGTTCACGCCACCACCTGAGCACCTGATTCCAGCCTTTCAAAAATGGAAACTATTAAATAAACTTGTTTTGGACCCTTCCCTTTCCTGGAATCTGGTTCATCTTTGGTGGCTGGTAGCGTGACCAGATAATGAGTCCAGGAAGTGCGTTTGTGCTCCTGGCACATTGTGGAGGCAAGTCAGAGTGTACTTAAAAATATACATAACCATAGCATACAGCAGAAAAATTCACAAATCATAAGTATACATCTCAGTGGACTTTTCACAAAGTTAACACACTTGCATAACCACCACCCAGATCAAGAAATGGAACATCATCAGACTTCCTAGAAGTCCCCTCCTAACTATTCCCAGTAATTGTCCCCCAGAGCTAACCAAGATCTTGACCTTTCACCATTGATTACTTTTGCCTGTTCTTGACTTTGTTTAAGTAAAGTAAAATAATTTGTATGTTTTGCTTCTTCATTCTGTCATCAGCATCACGTTTGTGAGATGCAGCTATATTCTCATGCAGCCTGCTCATTCTCACCTGCTCTCTGGTCATCCAGTGCACGAACAGACAGAATTTATTCTTTCTACTGCTCACAGACATTTGGGGTTGTTTCCAGTTTTTACACATGCTCCCCTAATATTCTTGTTTGTTATTTGGTGCAGATGTGTATAAACTTCTTTTTTTTTTTTTTTTTTTGAGATAGGGTCTCACTCTGTTGCCCAGGCTGGAGTGTAGTGGCATGATCTCCGCTCACTGTAGCCTCCACCTCCCAGGTTGAAGTGATTCTCCTGCCTCAGTGCCCCAAGTAATGGGAATACAGGCACGCATCACCACCCTCTGCTAATTTTTTATTTTTTGTAGAGGTGGGTTTTTACCGTGTTGCCCAGGCCAGAGGATATGTATACACTTCTGTTGGGTTTCTACAAAGGAGTGGAATGCAAATGATGGTGTGTGCATTTGTTCAGCCTCAGTAGATAGTGCCAAAAGTGGTGGTTGTGACAGTTTGTACTACCCCAGCAATGTATGAGAAGTCAATTGTTCCTATCCTCTTCAGCACTTGGTATTGTTGGGTCTTTTAATTTTAGCTGTTGTGGTGGCTATTAGCTGGTAGGTGGCACAGTATGGTCTGAATTTGCTGCTCCCTAATGGCCAGGAACATGCAGAGGTAAAGCATCTCTGCCTGTGTTCACTGGCCACCTGGGTGTCTTTTGTGAAACGGTTATCTTTTGCCCATCTGTTGATTGGGTTGTCTATTTTGTTTCTTACTGATTTGAAGGAGTTTTCTGTATATTCTGAGTACATATGTGCATGACAGATTGTTTTTAAACTCTTGTGTTTGCCTTTTCACTCTCTCAGTGGTATCTTTTGATACACAGAAGTTTTAAATTTTTAATGTAGCCCAGTTGATCAATCTTTTCAGTAATGTTTAATGCTCTTTGTGTCCTGTTTAAGAAATTTGCTAGGTCAAGTTCATCAAGATATTCTACATTGTCTTCTAAAAACTGTATTTTTTAATCTTCCATGCGAAATTGACTTTGTTTATGGTATGCGATGGGGCCAAGAGTCTCTCTCTCTTTTTTTTTAATGGATATCTAGTTGACCTTGCATAATTTCTTAAAAGAGCATTCTTTCCCCAGTATACTACATGCACTGTCATCTCAGTCCAGTTACTGTAAGTGTGTGGGTCTGTTTCTGGACTCTCTTCTGCTCCTTTGATCTTTTTGTCATCTTTGCACAAATAGCACAATGTCTAAATTCTCGTAGATATAGTCTGTCTTGAGATCTGGTAATTTAAGAAAAGGGTTCTCACTCGGTTGCCCAGACTAGTCTCGAACTCCTGCTCTCAAGTGATCCTCTCATCTTGGTCTCCCAAAGTGCTGGGATTACCATTGTGAGCCACCACACCTGGCCCTGTAGATATTCTTTATCAAAATGTAGAAATTCTCCTCTTCTTAGTTTGCCAAGAGTCTTTTAAAAACCATGAGCAGGTATTAAATTTCTTAACATGGACTTTCTGCATCTTTTGAGACAGTCATGTGATTTTTCTGTTATGTGGGAATTTAACTGTTTTTATTTGTTTATTTTTGAGATGGGGTCTTGCTCCATTACCTAGCCCGCAGTGCAGTGGCGCCATCATAGATTGCTGTAGCCTTGAACTCCTGGGCTAAAGTGATCTTCCCACCTCAGCCTCTCAAGTAGTTGGAATTATAGATTATAGATGCACGCCACTGCGCCTTGCTTTTTTTTTTTTTTTTAATTGCATATTGTTTGTAGCCTGGGGAAACAACCTCAGGAGCTCCTGAGAAAGAGCACCTCCCTTTTAAAAAAATTCACAATTGTAGAATAATTCCAATCTGATCTTGATGTATTCTCCTTTTACTGGATTATATTTGGTAAAATTTTGTTTAGGATTATTGCATTTATATTCACGAGAAAGATTGACTTGTAATTTCACTTTCCTTCAGTGCCCTTGTTGGGATTTGGTATCAAGGTTATGCTGGTTTCTTAAAACGAGGTGGAATGTATTCCTTCTTTTTCTACTCCCTAGAAGAGTTCCTATGAAATTTGTGTTTTCTTCCTTAAATGTTTGAAAGAATTCTTTGGCAAAACCAGCTCGTGTAGGGTTTTTAGAATTAATTTTATAGGTAGATGTAGGATTTTGAATATTTCTTCATGTGTCTATTTAGATAAAGCATTTTTCCCCACTAGAGATTTGTTCAGGCCACCCAGACTTTCCAATTTGTAACTTTAAAGTGGTTTATAATCCTTATCATCTGCAAGATCTGTAGTGATGTCCCCTTTTAATAATTCTTGATATCAATAATTCATATATTGTCTCTTAATCAGTCTTTTTGGGAGTTTGTCAATTTTGTAAGTTCTTTTAAGGGACCAACTTTTGGCTTTACATTTTTTTCTGCTTACATTTGTTTTCTATTGCATTAATTTCTACTTTTTTTTTTACTTTGTTTTTTTGTTTGAGATATATATATATAGATATCTATCTATCTATATAGATATATATTTTTTTTTTTTTTAGGCAGAGTCTCATGTCTCATTGTGTCTCCCAGGGTGGAGTGCAGTGGCATTGATCTCAGCTCACTGCAACCTCTGCCTCCCGGTTTCAAGCAATTCTCCTGCCTCAGCCCCCCGAGTAGCTGGGATTACAGGCATGTGCCACCATGCCTAGCTAATTTTTGTATTTTTAATAGAGATGGGGTTTTGCCATGTTGGCTAGGTTGGTCTCGAACTCCTGGCCGCAAGTGATCCACCTGCCTCGGCCTCCCAGAGTGCTGGGATTAGAGATGTGAGCCATTGCACCTGGCCTTTTCTAGTTTCTTGAATAGATACTTGTTTTAACTTTTTTCTTTCTAATATGTGTATTTAAGTCTATACATTCCTCTCTAAACACACTTTGAGATGCATGTCACAAGTTTTGATATGTCAAATTTTCATTGTCTTTTATGTAAAAATATGTTGTAATTTTCACTGTGGTATCGTTTGTTATTCATACAACTTTTAGAAGTGTGTTTCTCAACTTCCCTGTGTTTGTGGGGCATTTTCTAGATACCCTTTTATTGATTTCTAGCTTAATTCTATTAAGATCCTAAATATATTCTGCATTATTTAAATCCTTCGAAATGTGTTGAACTTTCCTAATAGCCCAGCGTATACTCAGTGTTATTAAATGTTTCCCAGGCACTTGAAAGTAATATATATTGATAGGAATGTAGTGTTCTCTGTATATCAATTATATCAATTGTTTCAGTCATGTAATTCAGATTCTAGTAGCCACATGAACAGATATAGTATACATTTTAAATTTAAGCCTGATTTATTACTTTTACTGCTTCCCAGACACTGCTGTTTCCTTAGATACTTGAACTGGATTTAACTCCCTCCTACCGTGTTTGTGTCATTGTTTTATATAGTTCAGTTTAATTTATATTTATTTTTAAAAATAGAGACAGCGTCTTGCTGTATTGTCCCAGCTGCTCTTCAACTCCTGGCCTCAGGTGATCCTCCCCCATTAGCCTCCCGAAACAATGGGATCCAGGCGTGAGCCACTACACACTTTTAGCTGCATCTTACAAGTTTATGTACTTTAATTTTAGATATACTTTTTGCAGTATCATAATTATTTTGTACAGTTAATGTTTATGTAGATTTATCCTCGTAGTTACCATTTTTGTTGCTCTTCATTCTTTATTGTTGTTTCATGTTTCTGCTGGGGAATATATTTCTTGTTTGTTTTTTTTCTTTTTTTCTTTTTTGAGACAGAGTCTTGCTCTGTTGCCCAGGCTGGAGTGCAGTGGCACGATCTCGGCTCACTGCAACCTCCATCTCCTGTGTTTGAGCGATTTTCTTGCCTCAGCCTTCTGAGTAGATGGGACTACAGGCATATGCCACCACATCCGGCTAATTGTTGTATTTTTAGTAGAGACTGGGTTTCACCATGTTGCCCAGGCTGGTCTCAAGCTCCTGACCTCAAGTGATCTGCCTGCTTCAGCCTCCAAAGTACTGGGATTACAGATGTGAGCCACTGCGCCCAGCATTTCTTTTCCCTGAAGAACTTTCTGCGGTATTTCTTTGAGTTCATATCTGTGGATAATGAATTGTCATTTTTGTTTGCCTGAAAATTTTCTATTTTGCCTTTAGTTTTTTTTTTGTTTGTTTTGTTTTGTTTTTTAAGATGGAGTCTTGCTCCGTCGCCAGTCTGGAGTGCAGTGATGTGATCTCGGCTCACTGCAACCTCCGCCTCCCGGGTTCAAGCAATTCTCCTGCCTCAGCCTCCTGAGTAGCTGGGACTACAAGCACGTGCCACCACGCCCAGCTAATTTTTGTATTTTTAGTAGAGAAGGGGTTTCACCATGTTGGCCAGGATGGTCTCAATCTCTTGACCTCATGATCTGCCCTTGTCAGCCTCCCAAAGTGCTGGGATTACAGGCATGAGCCACCATGACTGGCCTTTATTTATTTATTTATTTATTTATTTTTTTCCATAAAGATGATGTTTCACAATGTTGCCCAGGCTGGGGTCAAACTCATTGGCTCAAGCAGCTGCCTGCTTCAGCCTCCCAAACTGCTGGGATTACAGGTGTGAGCCACCGTGCCCAACTTGCTTTCACTTTTGAAGAATGATTTTGCTGGGTATAGAATTCTGCGTTCGTGGTCATTTCCTTGCACCATTTTGTAGCAGCAAATTCATTGTTTTTTAGCTCGCTTCCTTTTTCTTGACAAGTCAGCTTTTGGTGTTACTGTTGTCCCATTTGAAGTAATACTTCTTTTTATTTTCCCCTCTGGTTGCTTTTTATTTTTATTTTTTGGAGAGGATATGACTTTTACTGAGTTTATCCACCAGAGTGGAAATAATGTTTGTGCATAACCGAATGTTTCTTACTATAACTCTCCATCACAATTAAAATCCAAACAGTTTTTGGAAAACAGTCAACTCAATCAAAACCCACTACTTCAGAATCAATAGCTTCTTTGAAGCCACAGTAACAAATATGGTTAAGACTTGAATGTAGAAATTTGTTGGTTGGAAAGCTTATTAAACTTCCAACTTGCTCAAGTAGAATTACAGAAAGGCAGAATTGTGTTTTTCACAGAGATATAGTTCACTGGAATCAGCAACACTGGACAGCTGGTAGAGTGTTTAGGGTCCTGAGTTAATAAGGAATCCAGGCAGCCTTGAGACAGTCTGCTGTTGTCCTTTCTTCCCAATTAGAGATTTGTGGATGTGTGGAATGACACCTTTACCAGCAATTGTAGACTTGATGACAGAACCCAATTCTTTATCTCCACGAATGGCAAGTTGCAAGTAATGAGGGATAATATGCTTTACTGTGAAGTCTTTTGATGCATTTCTTGCCAGTTCAATTACCTCTGCGGTGAGGTACTCCAGGATGGCTGTGCTATTCACAGCGGCAGTCGCACCCACACGTCCAGGACTGATTGTCCTAGATTTCAGGTGTCAGTGAATATGGCCCACCAGGAACTGCAAATTGGCTCTCTGTGAGTGGGAAGCTGGCTTTGTTGGCCTTCTGGAGTCCTTCCCAGCCTTACTGCCAGCCATTTTCAATTCTGCTGAAGCTCAAACAGGCAAGGCAGAGAAAGTACTAATCAGACACACAGCAAGATCTCACCAGCTACTCATTCCTTACACCAGGATTTGAAGCTGCCTCTGGTGGCTTGTAACATCTTCTTTGCTTTAGACATTAGCAAAACTTGATGTTTGTTGTATTGGTGGCCTGGTTCCTAATCAATTTTGGAAGTTTTGGCTCTTCTCTCTATAAATATTCCTATTTTCCACTCATCTTCACTCTGAGGGCCTCCATTTTTGTGTACATTCGGCGTTTTTTTTTTTTTTTTTTTGAGATGGAGTTTCACTATTGTTGCCCAAGTTGGAGTGCAATGGTGCGATATACATTAGGCTTTTATCATGTCCTATGTATCTCTTGTGCTCCTTTCCGTATTTTCTAGACCTTGTCTGTGTATGTGTCTAGGTGTGTGTGTGTGTGTGGGTGTGTGTATATTTAGTTTTTAGAGACTGGGTCTCTCTGTTGCCCAGGGTGGTCTTGAACTCTTGGGCTCAAGCAGTCTTCCTGCCTTGGCCTCCTAAACTGTTGGGATTACAGGCGTGAGCCACCGTGTCCGGCCTGTGTGTGTGTGTGTGTGGGGGTGTGTGTGTGTGGGGGGGGGGTGTGTGTGTATTTTTGGGACAGGGTCTTGCTCTGTTGCCCAGGCTGTAGTGTAGTGGTGCAGTCTCAGCTCACTGCAGCATCTGCCTTCTGGGCTCAAGCAATCCTCCCACCTCAGCTCCTGAGTAGCAGGGACTACAGGTGCACGCCACCACACCTGGCTAATTTCTGTATTTTCAGTGGAGATGGGGTTTTGCCATGTTGCACAGACTGGTCTCAAACTCCTGGGCTTAAGTGATCCACTTGTCTCAGTCTCCGAAAGTGTTGAGATTACAGGCATGAGCTAGCATGTGTGTATATATGTGTGTATGTATATATACATATATATAGATGTAAATATTTAAGAGACAGGTGGCTGGGTGCAGTGGCTCACGCCTGTAATCCCAGCACTTTGGGAGGCCAAGGTGGGTGAATCACCTGAAGTCGAGAGTTCGAGACCAGCCTGGCCAACATGGTGAAACCCTGTCTCTACTAAAAACACAAAAAATAGCCGGGCATGGTGGCACATGCCTATAATCCCAGCTACTTGGGAGGCTGAGGCAGGAGACTCGCTTGAACCTGGGAGATGGAGGTTGCAGTGAGCCAAGGTCACGCCATTGCACTCCAGCCTGGGTGGCAAGAGTGAAACTCCATCTTGGGGGAAAAAAAAAGACAGGCACCCTGTTGTTGCCGAGGCTGCAGTGCAGTGGCGCGCGTGATCACTGTTGACTGCAGCGTCAAACTCCAGGGCTCAAGCATCCTTCTGCCACAGCCTTCTGAGTAGCGGGGACTATAGGTATGTGCCACTGTGCCCAGCTAATTTTTAAATTTTTTGTAGAGGCAGGGTCTTGCTATTTTGCCCAAGCTGTTCTTAAACTCCTGACCTCAAGTGAGCCTCCCACCTCAACATGTCAAAGCACTGGGATTACAGGTGTGAGCTATTGTGCCCAAAATCTAAAGTCCAGATTTTTTTTACTGACCCATCTTCCACCTCACTCATCCTCTCTTCATTTGTGTCCAATCTGCTGTTTAGCCCATAGATTGAGTTCTTAATTTCTGTTATAATTTTCAATTCTAGAGTCTGCTTAATTCATTTTACTATTCTGGTTCTCTAGTGAATTTTTTTCCTTTTGTCAAGTATATTTTTGAATAATTGACATTTGCATCTGATAACTCTATTATATGGGTCACCTCTGGATCCATTTCTGTTTTTCTTTTTTCTCTTGGTTCATTTGTTGATATGCCCGTGTTTGTTTTTTTAATTGAGTCAGACATTGTGTATGAAAAACTGTAGAAAGCGCTGGGTGATGCTGTCTTCCTTCAGAAAGTTTCCCTCTGTCATCTGGCACATGCCCAGAGGAGGGACAGATCGTCTCAGCTCAGTCAGGGCCTGAGTGACCGGAGGCCGGGATTCAGTCAGTAAGCCTCAGTTGAAGCTGCCTTCCCCCAACCTCCTGCTCCTGGTGTAACCATCCAGGGATTCCATCTGAAACCCTGGAGTGTTTCCCAGGGCCCCTCTTTCTTGGCGTGTCCTGGAGCCCAAGTTTTGTCTCCTTAACGCCATGAGACTACTGAAAGCCTAGCTTCTCGGCCAGGTTTGCAGAGTGTTGGGCTCATTTCCTGTGTCTCCCTTTTTCCTGGGATCTTGGCCCCTTAAGTCCTGGCTGACTGTCAGGCCTGTACTTCTTTTTGTCTTCCCAGACCCTTGGGGCTTTCTAGAGCTCTGTAGCCTCTACTTTCTGCTGAGTTTTCTTCCCAGTTTATCAGTGTACTGCCCCCAAATCCTTCCAAGTTGTCAAATGCACTGACAGAAAGAGTGGGGGCTCCGAATAGTGGACTCACCTCAGTGGGCCTCTCTTTGGTTTGGAATGTTGGTCCCTTCAGTTGTGGCTGCCTTGGCATCTCTTTGATGCCTGCGGACTTTCAAGTCATACTCACCTTTTCTAGTTTTTGGTGGGTTGCCGGGCTACAGGCCACCCCGCGTATCGCTGAAACTGGAGCCGAAGCGGGCATGCTCTCTCTGTCTGCAGCATATGCGGAGGCTGGAGATACTGGTTATCATTACTTGATAGGGAGCATACAGAACCCACTCACCTTGCTTAGTCTACCTTGTCCAGTTTCTTTTTTTTTTCCAGTCTGCTTCTCATGACATTGTCCAGTTTCTAATCAGAATCCCCCATTTTCCCCTGCGCAGTCACTTAACCACTTAAAGACAGTAGAGCAACTGGCCCGCCCAGCGGGAGACACAGCCCTTGGCCTCCAGTTCCCGTCTTGGCCACTGTGTGGGCTGTTCCACCCTGCTCTAGTCTCTACTCTTCCCCTTGCCCTGTGTCAGACTGAGGGAGGGTTTGTGATGGCATATCTGGCAGTGGCAAAGAAGGAGGCTAGGGAGATAGGAGAGGTTGTGTGCATGGTGTTTAGTTTTATTTTGAAAATGGGGTCTTGCTATGTTGCCCAGGCTGATCTTGAACTCCAAGGCTCAAGCAATCCTTCTGCCTTGGCTTCCTGAGTAGCTACCACTACAGGCATGAACCACTGTGCCCAGCTACCTAATGTTTATTCTATGACTTGATCCCTTGTGTGTTTTCTTTTTGAGTGCTGCTTTTTTTTTTTTTTTTTTTGAGATGGAGTCTTGCTCCGTCACCCAGGCCGGAGTGCAGTGGCATGATCTCGGCTCACTGCAAGCTCTGCCTCCTGGGTTCACGCCATTCTCCTGCCTCAGCCTCCCCAGTAGCTGGGACTACAGGTGCCCGCCACTACACCCAGCTAATTTTTGTTTTGTATTTTTAGTAGAGACAGGGTTTCGCCATGTTAGCCAGGATGGTCGCGATCTCCTGACCTTGTGATCCGTCGCCTGCCTTGGCCTCCCAAAGTGCTGGGATTACAGGCGTGAGCCACTGTGCCTGGCTTTTTTGTTTGTTTGTTTTTTTTTAGAAGGAATTTTGCTCGTCACCCAGGCTGGAGTGCAATGGCGCGATCTCAGCTCACTGCAACCTCCACATCCCAGGTTCAAGCGATTCTCTTGCCTCAGCCTCCTGAGTAGCTGGGACCATAGGCGTGCATCACTGTGCCCGGCTGATTTTTGTATTTTTAGTAGAGACGGGGTTTCACCATGTTGGTCAGGCTAGTCTCGAACTTCTGACTTCAGGTGATCTGCCCGCCTCAGCCTCCCACAGTGCTGGGATTACAGGCATGAGCCATCGTGCCCGACCGACCGACCGAGTGCTTTTTTTTTTTTTTTTTTTAAACAGATATTGCTTTTGGGCTTCTCTCTAATTTCATTTTAAAGTTTCAGTTGCATTTTCAAATGGAGATTTTATTTTAAACTGGAGTGCAGTGATTTTTACAGTCTTTTTGAAAGCAACAAATGAGATTTTTAGAAGACCTCTTGCTTGAAGAACTCTTTTGTGTGAAACCTGGAAGAGAGACTATTCACCTTTCATTGCAGGTGAGGTCCCAAATTTTGCCAGTCTCTCTGCCAGTCTGCCAATCCCTGAGGCAGGGGGTACAAAACTCAGAAGACTCTGAGGACTGAGGAATGAGGTCTTCAAATCAGATCCAAACTTAGTGAAAAAGAAGTCTACCTGTGTCAGGGGTGTTTCCTGTCAAAGTGATGGGTGAGCTTCAGCTGGTTGCAGTGGAAGGTGTGCTGGACAGATTGAGGAGGCAAGAGGGTGCAAGACAGCTCATTTAGGAGGCCGTTCCTGCAATGTGGGCATGAAGTGTTATAGCCCAAACTAGGATGCTAGAATGTGAGGGCAGAGGGCGGTAGAAAAGAACAACTTGGCGGAACTGTGCGGGACTAGAGGATGAGAGCCGAGTGGCAGATGCCAGGGTCAAGCTTGTGGGGAGATGGGACGGGGGCGGGGGAGAGTAAAGAGGAGACGCTGGTGTTTGGCGATGTTGAGAGGTATTTGTGGCCGGGCGCGGTGGCTCACGCTTGTAATCCCAGCACTTTGGGAGGCCGAGGCGGGCGGATCACGAGGTCAGGAGATCGAGACCACGGTGAAACCCTGTCTCTACTAAAAAATACAAAAAATTAGCCCGGCGTGGTGGCGGGCGTCTGTAGTCCCAGCTACTCGGAGAGGCTGAGGCAGGAGAATGGCTTGAACCCGGGAGGCGGAGCTTGCAGTGAGCCGAGATTGCGCCACTGCACTCCAGCCTGGGCGACAGAGCGAGACTCCGTCTCAAAAAAAAAAAAAAAAAAAAAA
>NW_026652280.1:89211491-89321788 GCF_009828535.3 Hylobates moloch
TTGCTTTTGGGCTTCTCTCTAATTTCATTTTAAAGTTTCAGTTGCATTTTCAAATGGAGATTTTATTTTAAACTGGAGTGCAGTGATTTTTACAGTCTTTTTGAAAGCAACAAATGAGATTTTTAGAAGACCTCTTGCTTGAAGAACTCTTTTGTGTGAAACCTGGAAGAGAGACTATTCACCTTTCATTGCAGGTGAGGTCCCAAATTTTGCCAGTCTCTCTGCCAGTCTGCCAATCCCTGAGGCAGGGGGTACAAAACTCAGAAGACTCTGAGGACTGAGGAATGAGGTCTTCAAATCAGATCCAAACTTAGTGAAAAAGAAGTCTACCTGTGTCAGGGGTGTTTCCTGTCAAAGTGATGGGTGAGCTTCAGCTGGTTGCAGTGGAAGGTGTGCTGGACAGATTGAGGAGGCAAGCGGGTGCAAGACAGCTCATTTAGGAGGCCGTTCCTGCAATGTGGGCATGAAGTGTTATAGCCCAAACTAGGATGCTAGAATGTGAGGGCAGAGGGCGGTAGAAAAGAACAACGTGGCGGAACTGTGCGGGACTAGAGGATGAGAGCCGAGTGGCAGATGCCAGGGTCAAGCTTGTGGGGAGATGGGACGGGGGCGGGGGAGAGTAAAGAGGAGACGCTGGTGTTTGGCGATGTTGAGAGGTATTTGTGGCCGGGCGCGGTGGCTCACGCTTGTAATCCCAGCACTTTGGGAGGCCGAGGCGGGCGGATCACGAGGTCAGGAGATCGAGACCACGGTGAAACCCTGTCTCTACTAAAAAATACAAAAAATTAGCCGGGCGTGGTGGCGGGCGTCTGTAGTCCCAGCTACTCGGAGAGGCTGAGGCAGGAGAATGGCTTGAACCCGGGAGGCGGAGCTTGCAGTGAGCCGAGATTGCGCCACTGCACTCCAGCCTGGGCGACAGAGCGAGACTCCGTCTCAAAAAAAAAAAAAAAAAAGAGAGGTATTTGTGGTTGTCACAGCCAGGGCAGGGATGCTCCTAAACATTCTGCAGTGGAGCCCCCCCAACAAAGAATTATCTGGCCCCAAATGTTGGAAGTGTCTAGGTTTAGGTATAAAGAATCAGAAGCTTTTCTCAAGTATTGTTATTAGGTTGATGCAAAAGTACTTGCGGATTTTGCTTTACTTTTAATGGCAAAAACCGCAATTATTTTTGCTTCAACCTAATATGATGCAAAGTTGGCTGCAACTGTAATTTGTTGAGTGCTGCAAACAAGGTACTTGCTAAGCTTAACTTAGTGAACAAAATTAGGAAGAATTGGAATAAAGTAAAACTAGCTAAATGACTCTTCCCTGAGGATAAATACTAATGACTACCCCTTCAGATGGTGCCCCCTCATCTGCTTTACTGACTGCTTTCTTAGTAGTAGTTGGCAAAACACCTCTTAAAATACCGTGCTTGTTTTCATCGTCTTTGGTTTATGAAATAGTTGACTATATCCTTTCAGAATAATGTTTGGCCATTTACATCTCTCTTTTGCACACACTGAATTTGCCATCTTGTCTTCCTGTTTCTACACCTTTAATTGTCAGCAAGGAGACAGAGTCCTTCCTCCTATTTTGTTGAGCCCTGTGTGAATATTACCGTTCTAGGCTCCTGCAGTCAGTGGTAGAGACAGACAGGGTCTCTGCCTGCAGAAGACTTTCACAATATACCCATGCTCAAAGCAGGTGCAGGTTGCGAGACACATCCAGATGGTTCAAAAGAAATCCATGATCTCTATTGAGTGGGGTGGGCTGCCAGGCACACTGTGGTCCAGAAAGGTGAGGCTTTCGAGGGGATTGGCTTAGAGCTGAGGGATGAAGGTTAAGAGGAACCAGGTATGAGAGCTTTCTTGGCAGTGGGGCTACTTGAGCAAAGGCCAGAGCAAGGGAGAGCTTAGCATTTAGCTGAGTCAAAGCTGGGGTCTGTGGCCATGGTTACTTGGCCTGGAGGGAAGGGAAGAGTGAACACAGTAAGGTTGGCTAGGTAGGTTGGGATGGGATCAGACAGAGGTGAAGACTTGCTTGTTTTTGTTTTGTTTAAGTACCTTAGGGCTTCAGTACTTTGTGTGCATCGTGGCCTCAGGGGAGGGAATGACATGATTTAGCTGCGTTGTTATTTATTTATTTTTATTTATTTATGTATTTCTTTATTTAAGATGGAGTCTCACACTGTTGCCCAAGCTGTAGTGCAGTGGTACGATCTCGGCTCACTGCAACCTCCGCCTCACAGGTTCAAGCGATTCTCCTGCCTCAGCCTCCCGAGTAGCTGGGATTACAGGCGCCTGCCACCATGCCCAGCTAATCTTTAGTAGAGACGGGAGTTTCACCATGTTGCCCAGGCTGGTCTTGAACTCCTGACCTCAGGTGATCCTCCCTCCTCGGCCTCCCAAGTTTTTAAAAGATCATGCTATGTGTATAATGAGCTGGGGATGGAGGGAAGAATGGACCCAGGGTGGAAACCACTGGTTAGAGTAGAGCCACTTCGAGTGCATGGGTTTGGGCTATAAAGTTAGTGCTGTGAGCAAAAATTAAAAACTCTTGCCGGGTGTGGTGGCTCACACCTGTAATGGGAGGCCGAGAGGGGCAGATCACAAGACCAGCCTGGCCAAGGTGGTGAAACCCTGTCTCTACTAAAAATAGAAAAATTAGCTGGGCATGGTGGTGCACACCTGTAATCCCAGCTACTCGGGAGTCTGAGGCAGGAGAATCGCTTGAACCTGGGAGGCGGAGGTTGCAGTGAGCTGTGATCGCATCACGGCACTCCAGCCCGGGGGACAGAGCAAGACTCCGTCTCAAAAAAAAAAAAAAAAACCCCTCAACATCACCCATCCCATAAAGCACAGAACAGTGTGTACTTTTTAATTATCATATACATAAATGCATACTATTTTAATGCAGTATACATAATGTTTATGTATATAGTGTATACATTAATGTATTCAGGTATTTTGAGTGTCTGTGTGTGCCATGCACTGTTCTAGGTGCTGAATATTCCATAGGTAAAAAGGGTTATTTAGCCCACATTTTTTTTCGTTGTATGAAGAGAAATGGAAAAAACCAAACTTAGGTAGTTCGGTTTGAGCAAGTTAAATACATGGATGATGTAATGTGCGAGCACTTTCCACTTTTCGTTTATGTTTGTGTAGGCAGAACTTAGGGAGGTGGTTTTCCTTGGGAGTTTCAGCTGCCCACTGTACTCCTGCACTCTTGACAACTGTGCCTCGCATATGTCTTACCTGACTGCCATGCTGTGTACTTTCATTTGGGTAGGCTTTGGGCTCCTTAAATTCAATATTGGCTCAAACCATCTTTCCCCCACATCCGTACCCCTTCCTGTGAACGGTAGTTTTCTACGTAGTCAGATGGCTATGTCTCTTCTGTTCTTTTGAGACGGAGTCTCGCCCTGTTGCCCAGGCTGGAGTATAATGGCACAATCTCAGCTCACTGCAATCGCTGCCTCCCGGGTTCAAGTGATTCTCCTCCCTCAGCATCCCAAGTAGCTGGGACTACAGGTACATGCCACCACACCCTGCTAATATTTGTAGAGACAGGGCACCATGTTGGCCAGGCTGGTCTTGAACTCCTGACCTCTGATGATCTGCCCACCTCGGCCTCCCAAAGTGCTGGGATTACAGGTGTGAGCCACTGCGCCCGGCCCTATCTCATTTCTGCGCTAACCTTATCCTTCTAGTCTCCAGGACCTGTGGGATGGACCTTTCCATCTCTTGGAGGTTACCCCTGAGGCCCACTGACTCTCAGACCTGAACCCTTTGTCTTCACTGGGTTGACTCCCATGGCCCCTGTTCTGGAGCTTCTCTCCAGTATCTTATCCCTTGTTGCAGCAAGATCTTTCTTTTCTTTTCTCTGTCTGTCTGTCTGTCTGTCTGTCTGTCTTTCTTTCTTTCTTTCTCTCTCTCTCTTTCTCTCTTTCCTTTCTTTCTTTCTAGACAGGGTCTCACTTTGTCACCCAGGTGGAGTGCAGTGGTGTGATCGGGCTCAAGCAATGCTCCTACCTCAGCCTTGTAAGAAGCTGGGACTACAGGTGTGTGCCACTATGGTTGGCTAATGTTTTTTTTGTGTGTGTGTGTATACACACATATATATATATCCACACATATATATACACACATATACATATACTGTATATACACATATACACACACACGCATATATATGTAATTGTTATTATTTTGTAGAGAAGGGGGGTCTTGCTATGTTGCCTAGGCTGGTCTCGAACTCTTGAACTCAAGTGATTCGCCCACCTCAGCCTCCCAGAGTGCTGGGATTACAGGCGTGAGCCACCACACCGGGACAGGATCTTTCTAAAACGCATATATAGCTGCCTTTCCTTTGCTCAGAACACTTCAGCTCTCTGTTCCCCCTCGGGCTGAAGACTCCTGTGTCATCACGTCCTGGCCCGGCCCCTCCCTGCTCTCCCAGTTGTGGATAGTTCCTCACTTGCAGACTCCTTTTTTTTTGTACAACTTTGTAAATAAGCCGTTGTCTGAGATTAGGCCTTTCTTATCTTCTACTTGCCAACTTCATTATAGCTACAACCAAGTACAACCCAGTAATTTGGTGCAGCTCTTTCAGCGATCCGGTTTTGCCCTATGTATACTGATCCTCAAAAATGCCTATATTCTGATGCAGTGGTTTGACTTCAGCTAAGTTTTTTTTTTTTTTTTAGTAGATACAGGAGTCTTTACGTTACCCAGGCTGGTCTCCAACTCCTGGTCTCAAGCAATCCTCCTGCCTCAGCCTCCCAAAATGTTGAGATTACAGGCGTCAGCCACTACTCCTGGCCTTTTTTTTGTTTTTTTAAAAAATTTGTTTTTAGAGATGGGGTCTCACTCTGTTTCCTAGGCTGGAGCACAGTGACACAATCACAGCTCATTGTATCCTCAGCCTCCCTAGCTCAGGCAGTCCTCCCACTTCAGCCTGTTGAGCAGCTGGGACCACGTGCATGTACCGCCACACCTGGCTAATTTTTTGTTTTATTTTTGTAAAGATGAGGTCTCCCTATGTGCCCCGGGCTGGTCTTGAACTCCTGGGCTGAAGTGATCCTCCTACTTGGCCTCCCAAAGTGCTGGGATTACATAATGATGTTGGCCCTAACAACTTGTATGGTTAGATTTTTAAATTCAGGCGTTTATAAGAGTTAAAGTCTAAGTGTGTGTAGGTCCCACTGCACTGGGGCTCAACATCTCTCACTTGCTCTCCAGCCATGCCTCATCTCACCTCTGCTTTTTTTTTTTCTTCTTTTTTTTTTTTTCGAGACGGAATCTTGCTGTGTCGCCCAGACTGGAGTGCAGTGGCACAATCTGGCTCACTGCAACCTCTGCCTCCCAGGTTCAAGCAGTTCTCTGCCTCAGCCTCCCAAGTAGCTAGGATTACAGGCGCCGCCACCATGCCCGGCTAATTTTCACATTTTTACTAGAGACAGGGTTTCACCATCTTGGCCAGTCTGGTCTTGAACACCTGACCTTGTGATCCGCCCGCCTTGCGCTCCCAAAGTGCTGGGATTACAGGCATGAGCCACCGCGCCCGGCCTCCCCTCTGCTTTTTGTATCCCTTCGAGGCTCACAATTCCCAGAGGTCTCCTTCTTGGTGATAGAAAGTGGGGCCACTGCCTGAGGTGTGATTGCAGACCTCTCCTTTGACTCTGTCTGTGCAATTACTTGTTCCCGGGAGACCTTCAGCCTCATGGTTTTAGTGTCCATGGTGTTCTCTGCTCAAATCACTTCTTCCCTGGAAGTTGCAAAGAGGTGATTTTTCCAGCTCTCCGTCCGTGTACAGTGATGAACAGATATTCCTGTGTGAAGAAGAGTGTTCTCCTTTGTTCACTTTCTAGCTCTCTCAGTCACTGAGGACACTGCATATTAGAGTCAGCATCGTCATTACTCCTTGGATGCTCATATTGTCCCTTTCAGATTGGCTCCTGTGTCTTTTTGCCAAGACCCTATTAGTTCTTGAGTGCTTCATTGCTTTCTGGCACGGAAATTTGTCCCAGGCCTACTTTGTACTTTTCCTGCCTCAGATCTGAAATCATTCCTCTCAGGAGCCCTGATTCCCTTTAGTGGGAAGTGGCATTTAGAAATCAGCATTTGGGGCTGGGCGTGGCCATTGTCACGGAGGTAGCATCTGGTTGTTTTTTTTTTTTTTTTTTTTTTTTTGAGACGGAGTCTTGCTCTGTTGCCCAGGCTGGGGTGCAGTGGCGCCATCTCAGCTCACTGCAAGCTCCGCCTCCCGGGTTCAAGCGATTCTCCTGCCTCACTCTCCCGTAGCTGGGATGACAGGCCCACACCACCACACTGGGCTAATTTTTTTTTGTATTTTTAGTGTTGATGGGGTTTCACCATGTTGGCCAGACTAGTCTCTATCTCCTGAGCTCAGAACTCCACCTGTCTTGGCCTCCCAAAGTGCTGGGATTGCAGGCGTGAGCCCCCATGCCTGGCTGAAGGTAGCATCTTTTATGTCCTTTCATTGGACAGAGCTAGAAAAAAAGGTTCATTAAAAAAACCTCCAATTTCATACTAATTCTTTAAAATAGAAGTTTTTTCCCCTTATTTTATATTTACACAGCTTAAACTGATGATTTTGATTTCTAATAATATTAACATTGTTTTCCTTATCTATGATATTCATAAAATGGGTTCAGCATTTTAATACATTGTTCTTACAATCAACCCTTCGAGTGAAGTTTAGGATTCCTTAGCAATTCTTTTGGCTTTAGAAATAAATACATCTTAAGAATATATAGTTAGAATAATGGGTTTAAAACAATTTGTTGTAACATAACCAAAGTAATTACCAATTTGATAAACAGGTTCATTTGTTCCTATTTATTCTTAATTTCAGAGTTTGCATTTTATAAGCTTTTTAACTAGCTGGGACTACAGGCATGCGCCACCACGCCCAGCTTTTTAAGTGTTGGGATTACAGGCGTGACTCACTGTGCCCAGCCAAGTTTATTCTTTTTCAAACCAGGTGTGGTGGCACACGCCTGTAGTCCAAGCTACTTGAGAGGCTGAGGTGGGAGGATAGCTTGAGACCAGGAGTTCGAGGCCAGCCTGGTTAACATAGCAAGACCCTGTCTCTCAAAAACACATTTTAAAAAAAGTTTATTATTTTTTAGCCAGGTGCAGTGGCTCACGCTTGTAATCCCACACTTTGGGAGGCCGAGGCAGGTGGATCACTTGAGCCCAGGTGTTCAAGAGCAGCCTGGGCAACATGGCAAAACCCCGTCTCTACAAAAAATAAAAAAAATTAGCCAGGCTTGGTGGTGCACATCTGTGGTCCCAGCTACCCAGGAGGCTGAGGCACAAGAATCGCTTGAGCCTGAGAGATGGAGGTTGCAGTGATCCAAGATCATACCACTGCACTCCAGCCTGGGTGATAGAGCGAAACCTTGTTTAAAAAAAAAAAAAGTTTAGCCGGGCGCGGTGGCTCACGCTTGTAATCCCAGCACTTTGGGAGGCCGAGGCGGGCGGATCACGAGGTCAGGAGATCGAGACCACGGTGAAACCCCGTCTCTACTTAAAATACAAAAAATTAGCCGGGCGTGGTGGCGGGCGCCTGTAGTCCCAGCTACTCGGAGAGGCTGAGGCAGGAGAATGGCGGGAACCCGGGAGGCGGAGCTTGCAGTGAGCCGAGATCGCGCCACTGCACTCCAGCTCCGTCTCAAAAAAAAAAAAAAAAAAAAAAAATTTTTTTTTCATGGTTCAAAAGACCAGAATTGTGTAAAAACGTCAACTCAGAAGTCTTACACCTAGCCCTGTCGCGCCCACCTCCGCTAGGTGGGGTGAGGACGTGTCTGGTTTATATGGAATAGTCCCGGTTTTTGCCTGTTATCCTGGAGCAGTTAGTGGTAGTGTTTTCTTTCACTCTCAGAAATGGAGCATAGCTAAGGCTTTGTTGGCGCCTGCTAATGCTAATTTAGAGATGTGGACAAAATGTTTCCACTTTGTGGATTTTTTTCCCCTGTAGCTAAAAGTAAGGGCTTGGCTGAATCCTGTAGACTTGGATTGAGGTTCTCTTGGCAGGGGAGGTCCAGCCATGGAGTGTTCATACTCTTTTCACAGAGTCTCATTCTTATTCGGAGGAGGAAATTTCATTTTACTCTGAAAATTTGGGAGCTTGAAGCATATTGTACATTTCCAAGTTTTTCTGCTTTGCGAGGGGCTAATTATTCCTCCTGCCTATGTAGTTTTAAACCTTTGCCAGTACTAATATAAAAATTGATTTCAAGTAGTGACTTGCTGAAGTTGTTGAATCATATAGAAAAGTTAAAGTTCTACTTGAGATGAATCAGTATTTCTGAGCGATTGAGCTCTTGAAATCTTTTTTTTTTTTTTTGGAGACAGTTTCACTCTTGTTGCCCAGGCTGGAATGTAGTGGCATGATCTTGGCTTACTGCAACCTCTGCCTACCAGGTTCAAGTGGTTCTCCTGCTTCAGCCTCCCGAGTAGCTGGGATTACAGGCATACGCCACCACACCTGGCTAATTTTGTATTTTTAGTAGAGACGGGGTTTCTCCTTGTTGGTCAGCCTTGTCTGGAACTCCCGACCTCAGGTGATCCACCTGCCCCGGCCTCCCAAAGTGCTGGGATTACAGGCGTGAGCCACCACGCCCGGCCGATCTCTTGAAATCTTAAGGTGCTGTGAAGAAGCTAGTGCAGTCTCTTCTACCTTAGAAATAATTTATGGGGGAAAACATGAATGACAGCCGAGGTCATGGTATCCTACGTACCCTTAAAGAGAGATGTGGCGGGATGAGATGATTTCGAATAGTCTGAGTATTAATTTGAATAGTCTGACGTGGTATTTCTTTTCATACAAATTAAAATCTAAAGAACTTCACTTGTGATTAAGTGTGAGATCTCATTGATGCAGAAAGGCTTAAAGAAATTCCAAGTAAAATTTTACTTAGCAGCCCTGTGGCTCAGCTCGTTTTCCTCCACCATAGACGCTGAGTCATTCACATTGGAGGGCGATCTCAGCAGACAGGCATTGCGCTGTTTGTGTTACCTGAAGGCAGTTTACAAACAGGAATTCAGTGCATTCCCCTTCCTCTGTTTCTTTTTGTGATTGATGGAGACCTGCTGACTTAAATGAATAGTTTACTTATTTATTTATTTATTTATTTTTGAGACAGGGTCTCACTCTGTCATCCAGTCTGGAGTGCAGTGGCATGGTCACAGCTCACCACAGCCTCCACCTCTCTGGGCTCAGGCGATCCTCCCACCTCAGCCTCCCCGGTAGCTGGAACCACAGGCATGTGTTACCACGCCTGGCTAATTTTTTTTTTTTTTTTTTTTTTTTGAGACAGTCTCGCTCTGTCGCCCAGGCTGGAGTGTAGTGGTGCGATCTTGGCTCACGGCAACCTCTGCCTCCCAGGTTCAAGCGATTCTCCTGCCTCAGCCTCTCCGAGTAGCTGGGACTACAGGTGCGTGCCACCACACCTGGCTAATTTTTTGTATTTTTAGTAGAGACAGGGTTTCACCGTGTTAGCCAGGATGGTCTGGATCTCCTGACCTCGTGATCCACCCACCTCTGCCTCCCAAAGTGCTAGGATTACAGGCGTGAGCCACCATGCCTGGCCAGTCGCCTGGCTAATTTTTGTATTTTTTTGTAGAGACAGAGTTTTCCCATGTTTCCCAGGCTGGTCTTGAACTCCTGGGCTCAAGTGACCCCCCTGCCTAGGCCTCCCAAAGTGCTGGGATCACACATGTGAGCCATCACACCTGGCCAGTGAATAGTTTAGAAGCAGGCCATGTGTGTCCTTTCTGCCTGCCTCTGTAGGTAGATTCCACTCCGCCTCCCCTGCGTGGATTCCCACATTGGGGCGCGGGCTGGGTGGGTGGCAAGGAGAGCTGTAGGTTTGTGTGGAGTATGGGCTTGGAGCCAGCTGGACTTGCATGTCCCCTTTCCCTCGTTACCTTTGTCACGTTCCCTCATCACTGAGCCTTCTGTTTGCTCACGGTAAATTAGAGATAATAATCATTTGGGTATTTTTTAGCAAATTCATATTGTCTACTGTGTGTAAGGTACTGTCCAGGGGCTGGGTGTGTGGATGTTTGGGAGACAGAATGAGATCATAGTGAATGTTTATTGCCTCTAAGCCTCTTTATAGGAATGAGCCCCCACTGAAGCCTCGTGACAATGCTATAAAGCAGGACACTGTTATGACCCCATTTTCTAGATGAAGAAATTGGAAACTCGCTCAGGATCCCATAGATATTACATGGTAGAGCCTGTATTTGAACCTAAGCAGTCTGACTCTAGAGCTTCAACTGCATGAAAAAGACTGGGCACAACAGTATCCCTCAGACCCCTCTGTCCCCTTATAGTATTACTGGAGTGCACACGCTTATGGTTCTTTAACGGAGGGACTTGTCTCTCAGTTAGATCCCTTTCCACCCCTTCACACCTGCTCCACCTTTGAGCAGCCGGGGCAGCTGCTTGGGCTTCCCCTGCTTGGGATGGGAGCCTAGTCTGAGCAAGGTGCCTGCCCATGTGGCCTGCTGCCTGGTGCTATTCTGTCCCCAGTGTTGAGCATAGCCCCTGGCACACGGTAGACACACACACAGTGATGCGTCCTAGAATGATGAAATAATTTCCTAAACAGGATCTTTTAACAGTTACCTACCTGTTCTTCAGTGGCTCATCTAATTTTGTTCCTAGCTCTTCCACGTGGTTAATCCAAGGCATTCAGAGTTTCAATTTTTTTCCCCTTCTTCATTGCTTTTTCCAGAAACTTTTTCACAGTGCAGAACAAGGGGATTTAAGTGTGCTATATGTTGGCTTCATAGCAAGTGTATGACACTATTGTTTGGTTTCCCATCAATCAACTCTTGGCCCATCATAACATTAAAATTTGCTAACCTGCAATTTCGTTGGTATTTTGATGATAACTTGAAACAAATCACTGGAACAGTAGAGAAGCAAATAAAACCAGAGGCTTTGGAACATAACAGAGTCGTGGTGGCAAGGCCACTCCCCCTACCCCACTACCTTTGGCACGTGGGAGCTGCCAATGAGTGGTGTGAGAGCAGGTGGCTCAGGAGCCAGCGGCGTCTTCTGGTCTGCCATCACTTAATCTGCCAGAGCCTTGTGTTACTTCTCTGTAGAATAAACTGGGTGGACTGGGCCCTGTAGTTTAAAGCTTTCTGGAAGAAGCCAGTCTCCAAAGGGTCTTTTTCCATAGGTAAAACCATGCGGAGTGGCTCAGGGCAAAGTCAGCTGCCCTGGGGAGCCATTTGCTGAGACCCTCAGCCTCTGCTTTACCCTGCCCTCAAAGGGGTCCTAGGAAGACAGTTGGAAAGCCCTAGGACTAGTGATTTGATCCCTTTCAGCTCTCTGATTCTTTAAATATTCTGTAGTTCCTGCACAGTTCTCTCTCTCTTTTTTTTTTTTTCTTTTGACAGGGTCTTCCTGTGTCACCCAGGCTGGAGTGCAGTGAGATCAAGGCTAACTGCAGCCTCGACTTCCTGGGCTCGAGCAATCCTCCCGTCTCAGCCACTCGAGTAGCTGGGACCATCGGTGTGCAGTGCACCACCATGCCTAGCTGAGTTTTGTATTTTTTGTAGACACAGGGTTTCACCATGTTTCCCAGGCTGGTCTCAAACTCCTGGCCTCAAGCGATCCTTCTACCTCGGCCTCCCAAAGTGCTGGGATTACAGGTGCGAGCCACTGCACCTGGCCTGCACAGTTCTTTTTTTGCAAATTGTAGAGAAAGGTAAACTTTGATTCCAGTATTCACCTGCAGAAGACCTGAGTGAGTGTTTGGAGACGGCGAGGTGATGGAAGTTGGCAAGGGTCAAGGGAGAGGAACACTGGGAAGGAAATCAGTGTTCCTGCTGAAGGGATATGCCCACGTCCTTTAGACATGGGACAGAAAGCAGGATTTTCATGTCTTTGAATGGGGGATGTAAATCCTACCTTGAGTGTAACGAGGCTTTATGACAAAGGCAAAAAATCAAAAGGGAAATGGTGAGAATTTTCTTCATCGCATTTGTTTCTGTGCTTATGGAGAGAATTGCTTGTTAATGTGGTGTGATTTTGAGGTTGTGTGTAAGAGCATGGCCTTGGGGTCTGGGCTGTCCCCTTAGCTCTCCGCTGCTCACTGTGAGACGTGCCTCACAGACTTGTGGTGAAGATAGTTAATTCATGAAGCTCTCAGAAGAGAACCTGGTATTTAATAAGCATTCAATAAATGTTAGTCATTCTTCTGATAGTCATTATTGAATGGGCTAAAGAAGTTTGGTTTTGGTGAAGAATGCTTTTCCCTGTAATTCCCAAAGTTAATTGTGATCAATAGAAAACAAAACCGGAGAGGCCAGGCATGGTGGCTTAGGCCTGTAATCCCAGCACTTTGGGAGGCTGAGGTGGGAGGATCACTTGAGGCCAGGAGTTCGAGACCAGCCTGAGCAACATAGCAGGACCCTACTTTTACAAAAAATCAAAAAGTTATTTGGGCGTGGTGGTGCGTGCTTATAGTCCCAGCTACTCAGGAGGCTGAGGTGAGAGGATCGCCTGAACCTAGCAGGTTAAGGCTGCAGTGAGCTATGATCACACCACTGTACTCCAGCCTGGGTGACAGCAAGACTTTTCTCTAAAATGAAAAAAAAGAGAAAAATGAAAAAGAAGGTGTAATCACTATGGAAACATATGGTGTCCGCAGTAACAGTCTCTCCTTGCACTGTGTGTCCGCAGTGGGTGTATTGTCTGAAGGGTGCATTCATGCGTGAGAAGAATGGATGAAATTCAAAATATGAGTAATGGGTAAAATAAGCCTGCTAAGTCAAAGGGCTTGTTACGCACTACCTGTGTGATCTGCACAGAAAAATTATCGTAAGGATTCTGACTGGGTCACAGTGTCTCTGGGAAGGTGGAGAACCAGGCTTAGAGGACACTGGTTAGCCAGGCCCTGCTAGCCGGTCCCCGTTTCCCCCTAATGTCTGTGCTCTGAGGTTGTCACCAGCAGATGCAGGAGAGGCTGGGAGAGCACGTTTCTGGTGCTTTCAGCCCCTCGTCTGGGCCACTTGCTTTTCCTCAAGAGTAGACCACTTCCCATCCATAGGAAGAGGCTCAGATGCTAGGTGGCCAGCATGCCTGACAAATGGCAACAGCATGACTAAAACCCTTGACAGCTGTGCCTCGAGATCTGAAGAGAGCAGTTTTGCATTTGCTTACATGGTGGTGGTAATGCTTCTTCCCTCTGGAATTATCAGGAAAAAATGCCATGTGATTCTCTCCTCTCTGCTCTTTCCTCTAGAAAGAAAAAAGAACACATATTGAATGAAAATCCAAATCAGGTGTTTGGATTTCCTTCTTTCCGTCAACTTTTCTGTTATATCACTGCCCATGTTACTTTTATTCCTGTTCCTGATTATTCCATTTCAAGGAGAAAGGTTCATAAACAAGAAATATTGCCTTTTTGGTTGTGTGTAGTGGGGTGCTGAGCTGAGTGGTAGAAGGCCTATGCAGGAAGCAGTAGTGGGTGGGTAGAATAAAAGTTTTACATCAGAAAGAATCTACATTCCAAGGTTGTTTTCTTGTGCAAACCATAGAAATACTTGTTCCTAAAACAGTTTGATGATGAATTAAGAGATTGCTTGTAATCCCAGCACTTTGGGAGGCCGAGGCGGGTGGGTCACGACGTCAGGAGATCGAGACCACGGTGAAACCCCGTCTCTACTAAAAATACAAAAAAATTAGCCGGGCGTGGTGGCGGGCGCCTGTAGTCCCAGCTACTCCGAGAGGCTGAGGCAGGAGAATGGCGTGAACCCAGGAGACAGAGCTTGCAGTGAGCCGAGATTGCGCCACTGCACTCCAGCCTGGGCGACACAGCGAGACTCCGTCTCAAAAAAAAAAAAAAAGAGATTGCTTAAAAGCACATTCCTGTAGATAGGGTCTGGGTGCTTTTCACAAACCCATGAATGCCTGGCACTTTCTTTTTTGTGTTCCCCAAACTATTTTTACTATATATGGTTGTTATTAAAAGGCCCAGGTGCTGCCAGGAAGTGACATTTTCTAGAGTGTACCTGAAAGTATTCATTCCAGAACCTGTTTATTAAAAGACTTCCAGGCTGATCTGTCCCATGGTGCTGGCCTGAGAACATCAACTGCTGCTCAGAGGGCTTCCCTGGGCTCGGGGAAGAGCTTCCCTACCTCCCCACCTTAAGAGTGCTGGTTCTCCTGTGCTGTGACTCACTATGGGGATTGCTGTTACATTCATCTTTACGATCCTCTTATTAGAAGTTTACAGTGGGCCGGGCGCAGTGGCTCACGCCTGTAATCCCAGCACTTTGGAAGGCCTAGGCGGGTGGATCACGAGGTCAGCAGATCAAGACCATCCTGGCTAACACGGTGAAACCCCGTCTCCACTAAAAATACAAAAAATTCTCCGGGCTGGTGGTGGGCGCCTGTAGTCCCAGCTACTCCGGAGGCTGAGACAGGAGAATGGCGTGAGCCCGGGTGGCAGAGCTTGCAGTGAGCGGAGATTGCGGCGACAGAGCGAGACTCCATCTCAAAAAAAAAAAAAAAGGAGAAGTTTACAGTGATACTGCATAAAGAGAGATACGGACACTTACCATACTAAGTTACAGTCACTTTTTAAACTGTTAGTAATTTAGAGGGCAAGTGTCTAGATACAGTTATTCTGTCTTCATTAAACAATTTTACCATGCCTTTTTATTTAAAGGAACACGTTCTGGGCTGGGCACAGTGGCTCACACCTGTAATCCCAGCACTTTGGGAGGCTGAGGCAGGCGGATCGCTTGAGCTCAGGAGTTTGAGACCAGCCTGGGCAACATGGCAAAACCCTGTCTCTACTAAAAACACAAAAATTAGCCAAGCATGGTGGCGCACACTTGTAGTTCCAGCTATTTGGGAGGCTGAGACAAGAGGATCACTTGAGCCTGGTAGGTTGAGGCTGCAGTGAGCCAAGATTCCACCACTGCATTCCAGCCTGGGCAACAGAGTGAGTCTCCGTCTCAAAAAAAAGGAAGAAACAGGCCTTTTGTTAGCTGCAGCTTTAGAATAAAATGGTTTTCTTTTTCTTACAGGGGTCAGACACCATAGGATAAAATGTTAACACCATGTGTCTGCTGACATCTCTCTGTTTACTGCTCAACACTGGCAGGCATTAGGGATTTCTTTTCATGTTAGGTAAACCCCTGTGAAAAGAATCAAGGGAAAGGTAGCACTTGCTATCCACAAAGATACTGTTCTCGGAATGTTACTTTTGTCTGAACAAACCCTCTCCTCCGCCCCTCCAGCAACCTTTATCATGGGGACTTCTTCCCTTCTGGATGCTCCGGGGACCTCAGCCCTGTGTTCTGTGATTGTTTCAGACGTGTCCATTGGGTGTCCTGCTGTCTCTCCTGCCAGAACTGTGCTCCCCTTCCCTTCCAAGTCAACATTGCCCTCTGCCTCTCATCCAAGCTTCGCTCTTGGCCCCTCTGCTCCCCTGCTGCCACTCAGAGGCTCTGTCTGGGGTTTCTTTCCTGATCCCCCCGATACACACTCGCCTTTGATGTTCTCGTCTCAGAGCTGGGACCTCGGTGCCCGTGGTCCAGGCTGCGCTTCTGCACTCTTCCTTTGCAGTCCGCCCAGCACACTTGCCACAGCCAACAGCCTAACCTCAGCCATCGCTTTGGGAGGGTTTGTTCAGTGCCTGCCTAGGCACAGGAACAGAATCTCGACTCGCTCAGCCCGGCTACTGACTCTGTGTTTTGGCTCCCTCCACCCGCCCCACAGATCTCCCTCTATCAGTGCCAGCTATGCCCTCTGCCCCTTCCACCCGCCCCACAGATCTCCCTCCATCAGTGCCAGCCATGCCCTCTGCCCCTTCCACCCGCCCCACAGATCTCCCTCCTTCAGTGCCAGCCATGCCCTCTGCCCCTTCCACCCGTCCCACAGATCTCCCTCTATCAGTGCCAGCCATGCCCTCTGCCCCTTCCACCCGCCCCACAGATCTCCCTCTATCAGTGCCAGCCATGCGTTCTGCCCTTTCCCATAGGCCTGGGCTCCCTGGACTCCCTTCTCCTGAGATGCCCCGCAGACTCCTCTTCATTACCATGTGCCCCTCAAGGCCAAAGTCAAGCCTGCACGGTCTCTTCTCATAGGTGCTGTTTCTCCACCAGTTCCCACTGGGATTCAGGGGCTTGGGGCTGATTTTACTGTTTATTCCTTTTATGTTTACTCTAGCTTTTTTTTTTTTAATTTTTATTTATTTATTTTGAGACGGAGTCTTTCTCTGTCATGCAGGCTGGAGTGCAGTGGCCCGATCTGGGCTCACTGCAGCCTCCGTCTCCTGGGTTCAAGCAATTCTCCTGCCTCAGCCTCTCAATAGCTGGGACTACAAGCATGTGCCACCATGCCCACCTAATTTTTTTTTTTTTTTTTGAGACAGAGTCTCGCTCTGTTGCCCAGGCTGGAGTGCAGTGGCATGATCTCAGCTCACTGCCAGCTCCCCCTCCCAGTTTCATGCCATTCTCCTGCCTCAGCCTCCTGAGTAGCTGGGACTACAGGCGCCCGCCACCACGCCCAGCTAATTTTATGTATTTTTAGTAGAGATGGGGTTTCACCATGTTGGCCAGGATGGTCTCGATCTCCTGACCTCGTGATCCGCCCACCTCGGCCTCCTAAAGTGCTGGGATTACAGGCATGAGCCACCACGCCTGGCCTATGTTTTGTATTTTTACTAGAGATACAAACATGTATTTGTATTTTACATGTTGGCCACGCTGGTCTCAAACTCCTGACCTCGGGTGATCTACCTGCCTCAAGCTCCCAAAGTGCCGGATACAGGCATGAGCCACCGTGCCCGGCCTACTCCAGCTTTTAAAATGCTACCGGCTTTAAGAAAAACATAGATGAAATATTAGGATCAAGATAAGCCATGAGGGGGCAAAAGACACCACCAAAAGATACCCCGGGAAGTGAGGCCAGCATGATTCTCTCCATTTAGGGTCGTGGGTTGACTGTGTAAACAGGCCCTTCTTTTTTACTAACTGCTGCAATGGCAGTCTGTTGTTTTCTGCCCAGTCACTCCTTGTTCTCTCTCGCCTACATACCTGTTACAAGTTTTGGGTCCTCTGCTTACCAATTTTCTGATCTTGGCCAAGATAGTTCACCTCTAAGACTGTTTTGCCATCTATAAAATCTGTAAAATAGAGCTACTACTTATTGCTGAGTAAGCAGACTTGATGAGAACGAACATAAAGTATCTACCATGCTAGCCTGCACAAAGTAGACATTCATTTGATGTGAGGCATCTCTCTGCAAACCACTCAACACAGCCCCCCAACACAGGGAAGATGGAGAGAACTCAGCTTCTCTGTGCGCTTGGTTTTGGTCCTCACCATGGTATCTTCCCCTGAAGATAACATCTGCATTGGGCTGTGAGTCCCAAGCCACTTACTAGCTGAGTGACCTTTGTACCTCTCTAATCTGCCTGGGTCTGTATTCTCATTTGTAAAATGAGGTAATTATGAGAGCCTTACTGGGTTGCTGAGAGTAAAATGTGATAAAATATATGAAAGTATTTTGAAAATCATAAGGCATTAGACAAATATAGTTATTGCAGTTTACATCTTTTGAGTACCTAGCATATAGCACCTTAGAAATATTTTTTTGTTCAGGAAATTGCTTGAATTAATAGGGGTACTTGTTCTGAAGCTTGTATGTCTATTTAGTAAGCTTAATAGAACCACAGAGAGGAAATTCCTAATAAAGGACCTTCGTTTACAGTTGTGTATCTGGACCTTTGGCTCATTTTGAGATGCCTTCTTGTTAAAGTAGAGGGTGAAACCATTCACAGAGCTCTCATCAGACTGCTTTGCCAGACGCAGTACGCAGCACGTGAATGTTTCACGGGACCACCATGCAGTAATGTGAGCTGTCAGTATTACTCAGTTAATTCCATATGCAGTGACCGTGTGAACATTGCTGTTTTGCTCGGTTCCTTGTTGTGGCTTGGGGTTTTAACAGTGATGGGCACAGCCTTTCAGCTGGGAAGCATGGAGTCTGAGTAGGCTCATGAAAGTGCAGTGAAGCGGTGGCTGTGCAGTGGCACAGTAGACAGAATCCAGTGTAGCACAGGAAAGGAGCTGGCTAGGTTGCCCTCAGGGGCCAGAAGAGCCTTCCCAGAGGAGGCGGAATGGTTGAACTGAGGGTTGTGAGGTCTCATTCAGCATCGAGGGGATCGTGGGGGTGGGCAGTAGTGGGAAGAGAGGCTCAATTGGAGGAGGGAGCAGCTAGCAGCTGTGTAGGGTGGGGCAGCCACATTGGTCCTTAGAGGGGATGCTTCCCCAGGGAGCAGTGGGAGAAGGGTGGCTGACCAGGAAACAGGAAAGGCATAGAGGGCTGTGAGCTCATAGGAAGGTGGCTATCCAGGGCTGGAGTGCATTCTCTAAGAGCCTTGTGGGAGGATGGAGATGGGCAGTGGAGTCTGGACAGGCAGAGGGAGGGCACTGCGGCAACAGAGCTGTGAGCTGGAGACAGGGCACTTGAGACGCTTCCTTGGTTGACAATAAACCCTTTCTTTTTATCATTTCTACCAGTCAGTTATGTCGTTTTCTGGTAGGCAATGTCGTGCTTGTTAAGAAAACTGCATGAGAGAGAATCAAAAGCTTTAACAAGTCCATTTATATTTATACATTCAGCCTTAGCTTTATGGTCTCGAACACTGAAGTGTTGTGTTTTCTTGACTCATCAGCAGAATATCAGGAATGTAAATGTAAATGTAGCCATAGATACTCTCAGCACCTTTTTTTTTTTTTTTTTTTAAGAGATGTGATCCCACTATGTTGCCCAGGCTGATCTTGAACTCCTGGGCTCAAGCAATCCTCCTGCCTCGGTGTCCCAAGTAGCTGGGACTACAGATGTGCCACCACACCACAGGAAGAAATCCCTAATAAAGCGTCTTTCAGTTACAGCTTTATACGTAGACCTTTGATTCCTTCTGAGACACCTGTTTATTAAATTATCAAACTTCCCATCTTTGACCTGATATCTCTAAGACCATGTCACAGACTGAAAGGAAAGTGGCAGCCCAGTTTTCCTTGGTCTTGCGTATGCTGAGGCTTGAGTTTTCAGTTGTGGTCTCCCATGTCTGTTAAAACACTGGCCAGCGTTCTCAGTTGGCGTTCCTTACATTCTTTCAGCATTGCACTGTGGTTCTAGACCCCGGTCTGACGCAGTGTCGGGCAGCCCTACCGCGTGTTCGAGTGCTGCTCTTCGGTAGCACTTGGTCTAGCAGAACATACCGAGTCCTGTCTGCAGAACCTTGACAAGGCTTGGAAAGCGGTCTCGGAATGCTTACACACATCTGGGACATTTCCAGTTTAATAAATGTCACGGAAAAAATTTGGCAGATTGTTTAATTACATGTAAAAGCTGCTTGTGGCTTTCCTTGCTAATACGAGCCTGAAAAATGCTAACTACAATTGTAATGAAATCAGGGAAAGCTTGTGCATACCCTAAGGTTTTTCTGGAGAATTGCTTACCTGTGAACTCTAAAGCCATTCCTGAGTGGTGCCAAGTGTGATATTGTAGCATAAGAAGAGATGTACATTTGGTCTGTGCCCTGGCCCCTGGCACAGAGCTTCTCAAACCCCTGGACTCTCTGGAGTACTGAGAGTGTCCTTATGTGCTGATCAGGTGACTGGTGACTGGCTACCCCTAGGTAGCCTCAAGGTAAGGTCTGGTCACTGGAGGCTGGGCATGGTGGCTCATGCCTATAATCCCAGCACTTTGGGAGGCCGAAGCAGGCGGATCACTTGAGGTCAGGAGTTCAAGAGCAGCCTGGCCAACATGGTGAAACCTCGTCTCTACTAAAAATACAAAAATTAGCCAGGCGTGGTGGTGTGCGCCTGTAATCCCAGCTACTCCAGAGGCTGAGGCAGGAGAATCGCTTGAACCTGGGAGGTGGAGGTTGAGGTGAGCTGAGATCGTGCCACTGCACTCCAGCCTGGGAGACAGAGCGAGACTTTGTCTCAAAAAAGGAAAAGAAAAAAGGACTGGTCACTGGAAAGACCTAGGCAGGATAAGAGGGTTAGGACTTTGAGCTCCATGCCCTAGCTTCTGGTTGAAGGTTGAGTTATCCAGTGGCCAATGATGTTAATTAGTCATGCCTATGTAACGAACCCTAAAACCCTAAAAGGATAGGATTCTGGGGACTCTGGGTTCCTGAACATGTAGCAGTTTCTGGAGGGTAGTGCCCTCAGAGGGCATGGAAGCTCTGCACCCCTTCCCACATACTTTGCCCTGTGCATCTCTCCATCTGCTGTTCACCTGAGTCCTTTGTGATAGCCTTAAAAAAAATAGAGATGGGATCTCACTATGTTGCCCAGGCTGGTCTCAAATTCCTGGCCTTAAGCAGCCCTCCCGCCTTAGCCTCCCAAAGTCCTGGGATTACAGATGTGAGCCAACATGCTCAGCCTGTGATATCCTTTATAATAAATGGGTAAATGTAAGTAAAGTGCTTCTCTAAGTTCTGTGAGCTGCTGCAGCAAATTTAGTCGAACCTGAGAAGGGTATCATGGGAACCCTGATTCATAGCTGGTTGGTCAGAAGCACAGGTCACAACCTGGGACTTGTGCTTGGCACCTGCAAAGGACTGGGGGAGCGGTCTTGTGGGACTGAGCCTTACCCTGTGGGATTGACACACTCTCCAGGTGGACAGTGCAGAATTGCATGGAATTAGAGGCACACAGCAGCAGAATTGCATGGAATTAGAGGCACACAGCTGCAGAATTGCATGGAATTAGAGGGCACACAGCTGCAGAATTGCATGGAATTAGAGGCACACAGCGGCAGAATTGCTTTACACCCCCGACATCCGGTGTCAGCAGTTGTGGTGTGTGTGGAAGTAGGGAAAACACTTTGATTTTTCCTATCCTCATTAGCCAGGGAGGTCAGCACCCCCTCATTTTACTAGAGAAGTGGATATGTTAATCAAGTGCTCTGCCCTTCTCAAGTTCAAGGTGCCTGAGACACTGGCACCCCTCCTGTCACCTGCATATATTTGCTTCATGTTTTGATTTTCCCATCACTGCCAACATCACCAGGCATGACCACCGTGTTCCAGAGCATGGTGGCAGTTTGTGAGTGACAGAGTGACAGCCAGTGGCCTAGTGTCCCACAGGCAGAGCAGACTGTTTCTCTAAGGCAAGGATGCGGCAGTGCCACCAAATGGTGGTGTCAAATGATGCCCAAATGGCTCACCAAAAGCTGAGTGACAGTTGCCACAGCAAAAAAAGGGGAGAAAACATAGGTTCAGAATTTCTTGGAAATGTTTGAAATGCATGTGATAGAACTCTAGGGGAAATTGGCTTGTTAGATACAGTAACTTAGCATGCAACTAGAGTAAACAGTTTGACCTACCAACCCATGGACTCATCTGTTTATTTTACTTTTTTTTTTTGAGACAAGGTCTCACTCTGGCCAAGCTAGAGTGCAGTGGCATCATCATGGCTCCTGCAGCCTCGACCTCCTGGGCTCAAGCGATCCTCTCACCCCAGCCTCCTAAGTAACTGGGACTGCAGAGGCACACCACCACGCCTGGCTATTTTTTGTAATTTTTGTAGAGATGGATTTTCACCCTGCTGCCTAGGCTGGTCTCGAACTCCTGAGGTCAAGCAGTCTGCCTGCCTCAGCTCCCAAAGTGTTGGGATTACAGACGTGAGCCCCTGAGGCTGGCCCCCATCTGTTTGTTTTCATAAAAACGTAAGACTGAATTTGACTCACTGTTGACTAATTTGCATTCTAAAGTGGCCAGAAAACTTTTATTGGTAGTTTCCTTCATAGGAAAATTGGGAGGTTCTCGCTAAAAATTGGCTTATATTTGGGCATATGTTAGGATACATGTAACGTTTAAATAAAAGCAATACTTTGAATATCAAGCTAACTAGTGATAAGTTTATGATTATTTATACTATTAGGTAATAGGGTATTTTAATCTACCCCTTACTGCCATGGGGAGGTTTAAAAAAGCAAAATTCAAAACGGAGCAATTGTGCTGACATTTGAACAAAATAAATGGATTATTTTTCAAGTAATATTTTGTTTTTAGAAATAGTAAGCCAGCCCTCATTTTGCATGGTGGTACTGTGGGGCTAGAAAAATGGCCTTTCAGGCCAAACTGGTGCAAAGTGACCTTTTTCTTTTGGAGTAAAACATGCACGCACACACGCGTGCTTACCTGCGAAGCAATCTTAATCGTCAATGGAGAAATGGATTGCTTGTGATCTTTAATTTTTTTTTTTTGTTAAGGCACAAAAATCTCTCTTACTGTAAATTGTAAATGTATAGGGGAGTGACAAGCAGTAAAACATTGATTAAATACACTGTAGTTTATAACATTAAAAACATTGATTAAAGTACGTAACCCTTTGACACAGCAGGTTCATTTCTTTCTTTTTTTTTTTTTTTTTGAGACGGAGTCTCGCTCTGTCACTCAGGCTGGAGTGCAGTGGCGCAATCTCGGCTCACTGCAAGCTCTGCCTCCCGGGTTCCCGCCATTCTCCTGCCTCAGCCTCTCCGAGTAGCTGGGACTACAGGCACCCGCCACCACGCCTGGCTAATTTTTTGTATTTTTAGTAGAGACAGGGTTTCACCGTGGTCTCGATCTCCTGACCTCGTGATCCGCCCGCCTCGGCCTCCCAAAGTGCTGGGATTACAAGCGTGAGCCACTGCGCCCGGCCAGCAGGTTCATTTCTAAGTGGATAGCTTAGAGCAATCTGGCGTCTCCTTTTAATAGTATTTTAAATTATAATTTTTATCATAAAATGACATTCATAAAAAAACCCTACCTAAACACATAATTTTAGGAAAATCAATACAGTGCCTCAATTGTAATGTAAAATACATAAGGGGAAATTAGTTTACAGTAAAATGTTTTGTAGTGTAAATGCTTGGGCATGACGACGCTAGAAGGCATAAGGCCCGACGTGTGTACTTTCTGATAACGAATGTTTGGCTTTAAGAGAAGATTGTCAGAAGCTATTACAAAGAAGAATATAGCAACACAAAAGAAGAGGTGACTCTGCTGGATAAAAACGTGTTAGGATAGGTAAAAGCAGACCAGTCATTTATACGTAATAAGAGAAAAGGTAAATAATGAAGTTAGAGATAACATGCCATTCATATTATAGATTGTCACCTGGAGAAAATGAGGAAGTATTATAATCTCACAAAAAAAACCCTAAGCCTTCTTTGTTTCCAGTGAAACGTCAGAATCATTCCCTGGGTCATGACAGACTCAGAGGAGCAACAGGGTATCACAGAAAACATATTGCTTCCCACCTCTCCCAGCAGATGGCCAGGCACACACCCAGTTGAGTACATGAAGAGATTTTGGAGATTCCTGTATGATAGGCAATGGGGAATGGAGAATGGATCTGAAAAAAGGGAAAATTAACCTCAAGGTTTAATAACACACCAGGATGGTAAGGCCACAAGGAAACAAGCATTTTATTATGTTGCTGGCCTGCTGGGGATAATTTCGCAGTATCTTTTAAATTACAAATTCCCTTTGACCCAGAAATTGCTAAGGTTTTATCTTACTGGTATACTTTTCACAGGTATAGAATGATGTATTTACAAGGTTATTCATTGCCATATTATTTGTAATAGCAAAAGATTGGAAGCAGGAACGTAAACCTCATCAGTAGTTGAACAGTTAAATTATGATTCATATTCTTTGTATGCCAGGAAGCTGTAAAAAGGGAGGAGGATGTTATGAACTGATATGGAAATATCCTTAACTGAAGAAAAGCAAGGGCGAAGGAATATATTTGCTCATATATGCATTAAAAAAAACCCTAGATAAACAGGAAAGGCACAACTTTAGTTACGTGCCGTGTGGAAGAGTGAACAGGGCTGAAAGGGAGATTTCTCTATATACACCTTTATTACTGATTCAAAAAAAATTAAGTAGTTTTTCTAAAGGTGTGTGTAAAAAAAGAAAGAAAAAGGTCTGTTAGGCTGGGTGTGATCGCCCCTGTAATCCTAGCACTTTGGGAAGCCATGGCAGGAGGATCCCTTGAGCCAGGAGTTCAAGACCGGCCTGGGCAACATAGACAGACCTTATCGCTACAAAAAAAATTTTAAAAATTAGCTGGGCATGATGGTGTGCACCTGTGGTCCCAGCTACTTAGGAGGCTGAAGTGGGAGGATTGGTTGAGTATGGGTGTTCAGGGCTGCAGTGAGCCATGGTTACAGCACTGCACTCCAGCCTGGGAAACAGAGCAAGACTTTGTCTCCGAAAGCAAAGAAAAAAGCTCTGTCCTAAGCCCCTTTCCTTTGATGCTGCTACCACTGTTTTTAAACCTTGTTAGGGCCAAAATGTATTTAGAAATATGGGTTATACACTGACCTTAGTGATGGCTTATTTATTTATTTGTTTTGAGATGGAGTTTTGCTCTTGTTGCCTAGGCTGGAGTGCAATGGTGCGATCTGGGCTCACCACAACCTCCACCTCCTGGGATCAAGCGATTCTCCTGTGTCAGCCTCCTGAGTAGCTGGGATTACAGGCATGTGTCGCCACGGCCGGCTAATTTTGTATTTTCAGTAGAGACGAGGTTTCTCCATGTCGGTCAGGCTGGTCTCGAACTCCCCACCTCAGGTGATCCACCTACCTCACCCTCCCAAAGTGCTGGGATTACAGGTGTGAGCCACCATGCCTGGCCAGTGATGGCTTTAGACTGTCAAGTTCAAACAGGCATTTTCTGATTTCCTGCTTCGAAGACAGTTTATGATTCATTGATTTTTTGGCACATGCATAGGTCTATTAAATATTTGAAATTGAAAAATATTTTATAGTCCTGTAAGCATGCTCAGTGCCAAAAGTCACATACTTGCTCTGTTGGGAACTTTGAAAAATACTATAAATATAAACTGGATGTCATATGTTTGTATTTTGTTATTTTCTAGTGTTTTAAATTTATCCGAAACTCTTAAGCGAATATTCTTTTTAAAAAATTGATCGCAGAGGCTGGGTGCAGTGGCTCACCCCTGTAATCCCAGCATTTTGGGAGGCCAAGGTGGGAGGTTCGCTTGAGGCCAGGAATTCAAGACCAGTCTGGGCAACATAACATCTCTTAAAAAAAACAAAACAAAACCCAACTTGAGCACGGTGGTGCATGTCTGTAGTCCTAGCTACTTGGGAGACTGAACCTAGGAGCTGGAGGTTGCAGTGAGCTGTGATTGTGCCACTTCACTTCAGCCTGGGTGACAGGGAGAGACTCTCTCGAAGAGATAAACAAATATAAGAATAAAAAGGTGATTGTAGAAGGCTTTCATTTCAGTTGGAATCAAGGGTTTCTGCCCTTTATTTATTTTTATTTTATTGGTTTGGTTCTTCCCCTCCCCGCAGGCTAAGTTTAAACATGTTAATTAGAATGTTTTTTCTTTGGGTTTTTTTACTAATATATACTTGAATTCTGAAGTATATGAAATATACATTCTCAGTAATATTATTTCAGGTTGTTTTGAAACATACATGCTAACTTTTTTTTTTTTTTTTTTGAAACAGAGTCTCGCTCTGTCACCCAGGCTGGAGTGCAATGGCGCAATCTCGGCCGACTGCAACCTCCGCCTCTCGGGTTCAAGCGATTCTCCTGCCTCAGCCTCCCGAGTAGCTGGGATTACAGTCATGTGCCACCACGCCTGGCTAATTTGTATTTTTAGTAGAGACGGGGGTTTCTGCATGTCAGGCCGGTCTCGAACTCGCGACCTCAGGTGATCTGCACGCCTTGGCGTCCCAAAGTGCTAGGTTTACAGGCATGAGCCACCATGCCTGGCTGCTAATATTTTTAATTGTCTTGCTTGCTTATTCTATGGAATTATATGTGTTTAAGTATTGAAACGCTAATAACAACCAAAAATAGTTTGGTTTGCTCTTAGCAGAATGATAAAAGTACAGGAAGCAAAACTTAGAAACTCCCATGAAAAAATCTCAGTTTTGCCTAAAAAAAAAAAAAAAGTTTTCCAAAAAATAAAAAGGAATAAAAAGGAGTGGAGCTACCATATGCTACAACATGTCTGACCCTTGAAAATACTATGCCAAGTGAAAGAAGCCAGGCACAAAAGGCCACATAGTATATGATTCCATTCCTGTGAAATGTCCAGAACAGGCAGATCCACAGAGACAGAAAGCAGATTGGTGGGTGCCTAGGGCGGAGGGGGGAGGGAGGGTCGGTGATGATTGCTGATAGGTATGAGGTTTTTTTTGGGGGTGACGAAAATGTGCTGAATTAGATGGTGGTAATGGTAACACAGCATTGTGAATATACTAAAAACCACTGAATTGTACACTTAAAATGGTTAGGATGGAGAATTTTATGTGACCTTTATCTTGACAAAAATTTTAAAACATAAAAGCAGTATGGTCATAAATTTTTTGAATGTATATTCACATCCGTATTTCAGTTACTATGAAGTAATGCAACTCCCTTCAGAGTCAAAACAGAAAACAAGTTAAATCATTAAGGATAATATAGTTTCAGAGCTGACGGACCAGATGGATTATAAATTGTTTATTATAAAGTGGCTGGCAATGCCACTTTAGCTGGTGAAGAGACCACATCTTGAATTAAGGTTTCTCAGGTTTGGCCTTCGGTGATACTGATTTGACATTAGAAACACACAAATGTACCCTCCTTAGTTGCTAAGCCAGAAGTTAAGAGAGAGGCACGGTGTATTTTTATTTCATCCGTGTACTTTTTTTTTTTTTTTTTTTGAGACGGAGTCTTGCTCTGTCACCAGGCTGGAGTGCAGTGGGGCGATCTCGGCTCACTGCAACCCCTGTCTCCCGGGTTCAAGCGATTCTCTTGCCTCAGCCTCCCGAGTAGCTGGGACTACAGGTGTGTGCCACCACACCCAGTTAATTTTTGTATTTTTAGTAGAGATGGGGTTTCACCATGTTGGCCAGAATGATGTCCATCTCTTGACCTCGTGATCTGCCTGCCTCAGCCTCCCGAGGTTCTGGGATTACAGGCGTGAGCCACCACACCCGGCCCTATGTACTTTTTTAAAAGCACTAAGGGCTTTTTTCCTCTTTTTCTCTTCCAAATGAAAACCCCACTCTGTTTTTGTTAAGTTCAAGCTGCGGTTGGTAGTGGTGAGCTCCTTGTCATTTAACGGAGACTGAACGAGTTCTGGAAGACAGGACCAGGTCTGAGGGCCAAGTGCCGTCAGCTGTCCATCCACAGGCCAATGACCCAGTATCGGAAGAGCAGAGAGGCCGAGGACACACTGGTTCTTAGGAGTGCTCAAGGTTGTTCACCCTTGGGAGCAGTTTGTGAGCAGTGAAGGCAGGAAGGCAGGCCGTGAGCACCCGGGAAGCAAAGGCAGAGAATGCAGACATTCTTGGAGGATTTTTGTTAGCAAAGATAAAGGATTCGGGAGGCTGAGGTGGGTGGATCACCTGAGGTCGGGCGTTCGAGACCAGCCTGAGCAACATGGAAAAACCCCGTCTCTACTAAAAATACAAAATTAGCCAGGTGTGGTGGTGCATGCCTGTAATCCCAGGTACTCCGGAGGCTGAGGCAGGAGAATTGCTGAACCTGGAAGGCGGAGATTGTGGTGAGCCGAGATTGAGCCATTGCACCCCAGCCTGGACAGCAAGAGTGAAACTCCATCTCAAAAAAAAAAAAAAAAAAAAAGATAAAGACAGGTGCAGGGCAGGCTAGAAATCCAGAAAGTTGTCCATAGACTGACAGTGATGAGGGCGTGTGTGATCATTTTCCACTTCATGCGTCGGAATGCACACAACTGCTTTCTTCAAACTGTTAACAGTACTGCTAAGAACTGAATTAACAGTTGAGGTATTAAGTAACTTCATTTTAGCCATGTGGCAAAAATCAGCCAATCCATCACTGGCCAAGGATTTGCATTTGAGGAGCAGACAGAGAGGAGGTGTTAACGTGGAAGGGGCTGTGGGACACCTGTCGAGCTGCTCTCCTGGGTTAGAGGGCTGGTGGCGATACTGCCTTTCAGTTGAAGGCACTTTTGATGGTTTTCTCATTTGATTGTTACGGTTGTGGACCATGGGTAGAATGTAGCTATCTTTGCACACATTTTGTAGATACATAAACCAAGAGGAATAATAACTTAAGTGACATGTTTGAGGTTGGAAGGGTCAGTTCGTTTCAAACATGGAAGGACAGTGAGTCAGCTTTTTTTTTTTTTTGAGGCAGGGTTCACTTGTCACCCAGGCTGGAATAGAGTGGTGTAGACTCTGCTTGCTGCAGCTTCAACCTCCTGGACTCAAGCAGTCCTCACACCTCAGCCTCCCGAGCAGCAGGGACTACAGGCATGCACCACCACACCTGGCTATTTTCTGTATTTCTTTTTTAGAGATGGGGTTTCACCATGTTGCCCAGGCTGCTCGAACTCCTGGGCTCAAGTGATCCTGCCTGCCTCAGCTTCTCAAAGTGCAGGGGATTACAAGCATGAGCCACCACGCCTGGCCGTGAATTAGCATTTTGTGTTTTGTTTTGTTTTGTTTTGTTTTGTTTTGAAACAGGGTCTTGCACTGTTGCCCAGGCTGGAGTGCAGTAGTGTGATCAGGGCTCACTGCAGCCTCGACTTCCTGGGCTCAAGTGAGCCTCCCACGTCAGCCCCCAAAGTACCTGGAACTACAGGTGCGCACCATCACAGCTGGATCATTTTTGTATTTTTGGTAGGGACTGGGTTTCACCATGTTGCTTGGGTTGGTCTCAAACTCCTGGCTTCAAATAATCCTCCCACCTAAGCCTCCCAAAGTGCTGGGATTACAGGCATGAGCCACTATGCCTGGCTAACGAATTAGCATTTAAAAAATATATACTTCCTGGTTCCCCCTACAGGAGTGTTGATTCAGCAGGGTGAGGCCCAGGAGTCTGCATTTGAATCAGCTCCACAGGTGGTTTACTGTGCAGCCAGTCTGTACTGCCCATCATGCCCGTGCCGCCTCAACATCGTGGAGTCTGCGTGTTTTGCTAACTCGAGAGCCCAGGTGTGCAGTGCATTGCTTTTCCTGATAGGCAGCATTCTGGTTTTGTGAATGGGTGTGCGTTTGGTCCCATTGCCATCATCTGGGCTGCGGACGTTGACTGGGTTCCTCCTGGGTGCCCAGCACTTCGTCACAGGTCCGGGCTTCTGCTTTTCAGAATAGAGTGGGGAAGACAGCTGGACATGCAGCTGGGAAGTGAGGAATGCCCGGGCTGGGGGCGGGTGTGACCACTTAGCAGGGGGACCTGTCCGTGTCCACGTGGGAAGCAGAGGAGGCCTCTGCAGGAAATGGCCTCAAGCTGTGAACATCAGGTAAGTGGGAGCTGGTCAGGGAAAGGTGGCAGATTCAGAGATCAGAGGGAACAACCGTGGTGTGGAGGGCCAGCAGAGGAACAGATGGCATGTTGAGGGAGCTGTAGATTGCTGTGTGACTCATGTACTGTGAGGCATGAGGTGAGGAGGGAGAAGCAGGAGTCAGAATGGGCAGAGCTGACTTCTAGAGCTGCCACTCTGACCTCTCTTCTGTGTGCTCATGGTGTCACCTGATAGAGTATCAAGGACTGGATGAGACAATCCATGTTAAGTGCTTAGAACAATGTCTGGCAGATAGTGCAACAGAAGTGTGTGTTATGACTTCTCATTTGGGTTAGAAGTTATTAGGGGGGTTTTGGGCTTGACCTTAAGGGCAATGAGAAGTTACTGAAGGATTTTAAGCAGGAAAGTCACAGAGTCTGATTTGTTTCGGCAAACATAGAGAATGGATCTGAGCGGAGAAAGATTGAAGGCAGGGATGAGTTAGGCAGCTTTTTTAGTAGACCAAGGAGACACAGTGGGCTGGATAAAGGAAGCTGGGGCGAGGAGGTAGAGGAGTGGGCAGTTCTAGAAGATAAGTGTGTGAGGGCGAATTAGGGGTCCTCAGTAAGTGGTTATTGTGGAGGAGGAGGTGATGTGATGTCTTGGTGTCTGACTTGGACAACTGGATGCTGATGTCCACTGAGTGAGGGCTTATGAGGAGTTGGGAGCTTGGGCAGGAAGAAGATGATGAGCTCAATGTGGAGAGAGGTTTTTGAACCTCCAAGATATCTTGCCTGTAATCCCAGCACTTTGGGAGGTGGAGGCAGGAGGATCACTTGAGCCCAGCTGTTTGAGGCCAGCCTGGACAACATGACAAACCCCCATCTCTCCAGAAAATTAGCTGGGCATGGTGGCGCGTGCCTGTGGTCCCAGATACTTGGGAGACTGAGGCAGGAGAATCACCTGAGCCTAGGAAGTCGAGATTTCAGTGAGCCGTGATTGCCCCACTGCACTCCAGCCTGGGTGAGAGATTGAGGTCGTGTCTCAAATAGAAATTTTAAAAAGGGCAGTTGGGCATTTGCCTAAGGTAGGTGATTGAAGCCATGGACACCGGCCGGATCAGGCAGGCACACTGCATAGGGTGAGCAGCAGACCGGAAATGTGGAACCCCAGGAGCACCAGCATTCTGTGAATAGACGGAGAGGAAACAGGGTGAGGTGAAGAGATGGGGGTGAACAGTCAGAGGCTACCCAGTAGGTGAGGACTGGAGCTGGCCTTTGGATTTAGCAGAGGAGAGTTGGTGAGTGCCATGGAAGCAGGAGGCGCTGGAGACAATTGCAGTGGTGAGTAAGGGGGCAGGAAACAGAACTGAAGACCGAAGGACGACGCAGGCTGGGGAAATGTTTCTGAACAAGTTGTGTGTCCATGTGGACACCGCGTATTCTGGTGATGTCCTTGGGTTTAGCATTGTTTAGAAAGACAAAAAGAGAAAGGAGGACTGATCTTTTTTGTTTTTAATACTAAGCAATACAGGCCTAAAAATTAAAACAAAAAAATAAATTATCTTACTTCCAACTCTCATTCCCAACTATAGTGGGTAACCAGCATCAGCAACTTGGTGTGTATCTTTCTATATTTTATCTTATATATACTTGAAAAATACATGTGTGCTTTTAACCAAATAGGATCATGTGGAAATGCGATGCGATTCTGTACTATGTTTTTTTTTAACTCAATATTTATTTGGTCACTAAATACTAGGTATGGGCATACATTTTTTCAACATGTATTTCCTAAAGAGAAACTGACAGGGAAAATAAGATATTGTATTCCGTTCTCACACTGCTATGAAGAAATACCAAGACTGGGTAATTCGTAAAGGAAAGGTTTAATTGACTCACAGTTCCGCATGGCTGGGGAGGCCTCAGGAAAGTTACAGTCACGGGGGAAGGCAAAGGAGAAGCAGGCACCTTTTTCACTGGGCGGCGGGATGGAGTGCATGCACGCAGGGGAAATGCCAGACGCTTATCAAATCATCAGATCTCGTGAGACTCATTCACTATCACGGGAGCAGCATGGGGGAACCGCCCTCATGATCCAGTTACCTCCACCTGGTCCTGCCCTCGACACATGGGAATTAGGGGATTAGAATTCGAGATTTTGGGTGGGTTCACAGCCATATCAGATATATTGGAACTTTAAAAATGTTTATGTAATCTGTTATAGGCAAATAGTGTCCAGTGATTGAAAAGCCAGTGCTACTTCAGTCACAGTGGCTTTGAATATGTTTAGAATTCAGTGAGATGATGAGACCAAATTTTTTTAAAATTTATAAAAATGTGAAGTTTGTGGTCTTCTTTTCTAGTGTCCTCCTGTCCCCCTTTTATCATTAGGAGTGGTCCACCCTTCCATCTATCTGTGGACTGACGGGCAGATAGATACAGATGTTTATTAGCATACTTTTAATCGTGGCACCAGGGTTTCAAAACATGATTTGCTCATTCGTTTTAATATATAAACTTCCAATTTTCTTTATTTCAAATTTGACATGCTTTTAAACCTCGACCGAGGCAAGTAGCTTCTACTGCCTAAAGATCACAATGTGAACTCTGCATGCCGGTTTCTCAGGTCCTTGTGTCCATTTATTAGACCTCTTTTTGACTGAGAAGGCACAGACTTTGCCTCCTGTGAAGTTCTTTTTTTCTGTTTTTTTTTTTTTGTGGTGAAATACATGTAAGGTAAAAATACCATCTTAACCATTTTTAAGCACCCAGTTCACGGCATTAAGTATATTCACATTGTTGTGCAACCATTACCACCACACATTTCCAGAACTTCCTCATCTTCCCAAACCGAAACTCCATCCCCATTAAACACCAACTCCCTATCTCACCCTCCCCACCCAGCGTTGTCCAGACACCTACCATTCTATTTTCTGTCTCTATGAGTTTGCTCTAGAGACGTCATATAAGTGGAATCCTACAGTGTTCTGTCTTTTCGTGACTGGCTTATTTCACTCAGCCCAACATCCTCAAGGTTCACCCATATTGTATTATGTGTCAGAATTTCCTTCCTTTTTTTAAAAAAATTTTTTTTCTTTGAGACAGAGTTTTGCTCTCATTGCCCAGGCTGGAGTGCAGTGGTGCAGTCTCAGCTCACTGCAGCCTCTGCCTCCCAGGTTCAAGTGATTCTCATGCCTCAGCCTCCCAAATAGCTAGGATTACAGGCATGCACCACCATGCCTGGCTAATTTTTGTATTTTTAGTAGAGACGAGGTTTTGCCATTTTGGACAGGCTGGTCTTGAACTCCTTGCCTCAAGTAATCTGCCTACCTTGGCCTCCCAATGTGCTGGGATTACAGGCGTGAGCCACGGTGTGCCACCGTGCCCTGCCAATTTCCCTTCCTTTTTATGGCTGAATAATATTCCACTCAGTGAAGTTTTACTCATTTTCAGCAAAAGGTTAGTGAAATATTGATAAGTAGTTAAAAAGCAAAACAGAGCTATTGAAGGAGATTATAGAGAATAAGAGATGTGGAATTGTAACATTTTATGGCCAAGTAAAGAAAAAGGGAAGAGGAAAGGGTAAGGGGTGGGGCCCAGGCACCCACATGAGGGTGGGGACCATGAGGCTCTGCTGCCCCTTTCCCACTGGCGATGGGGCTACTTCAAGCCATCGGAATGACAGGAAGAGAAAAGATGGATCACTTTTGGCAATAAATGTCGCATCTGATCTTAACTTGAAATTGACCTGATTGTGGCTTTTGAGTAATAATGTCTGGTCTGTATACTATGAACCTGTTAGCCAGATCTAAACCTTTCGTTCAGAAATGGTAAACATCAGCATTATCAGGCATTATGTGAAACCAAGTTCTTTAATTGATTTTAGTGTTACTTTCTGTCTTCTCAATCCTAGATAATGTCAAATAGAAATACGTATTTGCATTCTTCAGATTTATATTTTAAATGAAAATATTCCAGTAATTATTGCATCTATTCTGTTTCAGAAAATACTTGACACTTTAATTATTAAATAGAATGTCACTTTAAACTAGTGGTGTATTTGACTTACAGTATTTTTTTTTTTTTTTTTTTTTTTTTGAGACGGAGTCTTTCTCTGTCCCCCAGGCTGGAGTGCAGTGGCGCGATCTCGGCTCACCGCAACCTCCACCTCCTGGGTTCACGCCATTCTCCTGCCTCAGCCTCCCGAGTAGCTGGGAATACAGGCGCCCGCCAACACGCCCGGCTAATTTTTTGTGTTTTTAGTAGAGACGGGGTTTCACCGTGTTAGCCAGGCTGGTCTCCATCTCCTGACCTCGTGATCCGCCCGCCTCAGCCTCCCAAAGTGCTGGGATTACAGGCTTGAGCCACCGCACCCGGCTGACTTACAGTATTTTTAAACTTAACATTTTTTTTTCCTAAATAGGAAAAAATGTACACTGACAGACTCCTGTGATGTAATAAGGTAGGTCATTTATTGCACATATTTGGGGTTCCTGCCTTTTTTTTTCTGCAATAATAATGTAAACAGTACATACAGGAACTCCTAAGTTTAAATTTGCTTTGATATATTTTCAGTTGTTGGATTCTTCTGAGCAGAGAGAAAGGTTTTTTTCTTTGAGTGGAGTAGTCATGAATGTCTATAAATTTGTTTTCTACTGTAGCCACAGCAGTATACCATAGAATAGTTTTGGTAGTTGAATATATTGGGAATACTTACATTTAACCAAAATAATAGGAATTCCCTGCATTCTCTTTGGTTTTAGAGGCAAATCTGAAATCTGGAAGTTGAAATGAGGATAGTTTGGGGCTCTTAGGAAAACCTTAGGGAAACTGTATGAAACAGAAAAAGGCTTGCTGCTGGTGCTAGAAGAGTGACAGCTTGCTGAGGGGTTTGTGCGTGAGTGAATGTGGGGCCAGGTGGGAGCCTTCCTGTTTCTGGAAGGATGGTCTGTGCAGTAGTAACTCAGGCTGTGTGGTTCTTGCATCATCTGAGTTGTGAAGTGCTCTTCCTCTACTTCCAGGTCCTCCTTGTTATGGGGACTTAGGCTTTGACTAGGGCTTTCATTTAAAGGTGACGAAATTTGTTCATAATAGACTTTTAAAAATAAAACACCAATATTCCACCTTCCTGGGACTGACAGTCCTAGGACCCTGCCACCTTGTCAGGATCCTGCATCTCCCCTTCTGGTCCATTATTACCCTCCCAGCCCTGCCAGCCTTTCAGCTCCCTTGCCTCTTCCACTTCATTGCGCTTACCTGGCAGAAACCACCCCATTCAGTCCGTTCTCCATGCCCATTCACCTCCACTGACCCGTAGAGGCCCTAAGTGCTGCCAGCATCTCTGTTAGTGCATCCCGCCCTCTTTCTTCTACGCGGCATGCTGCCTACCCATCCTCTCTTCTAGATGCCACTTCATACCTTCTCCCCTCCTGTCCTCCCCAAATGTGAATGCAGAATGATGACATTGTGTTTGTTTTTTCTCTGTGAAATTGGAAGAAATCAGAAAAGAAGTTCCACCAACTTCCACCACACCTCTGGATCTGCACCCCATGTGGTCTGCCCTCTTTCCTTTTACTGCGGGTGATCTGTGTGCCCCAGAAAAGGTCAGCCTCTCCTCTTAGTCACTTGACTTACCTGCTTTCAGCTGGACTCTTATTAGTTCCCACCTTCCCCCTGGATTCTTGCCCTCACTTTGCAAATGTCTGTCTCATCCTGCAAAGGTCTTTCTTGACCTCATATCTTCTCCAGCCACTGCACTGTTTTTCTTCCCCTTTACTACGGAGTTCCTTGGAAGAATTTTCTGTACTCCCTGCTTTACTTCCACTCTTCCCATTCTCTTTGAACTCAGTCCAGTGAGGGTTTTGACCCGCCACTGCAGCATGCTGCAGGTGTCACAGTCACCATCGATCTCGTTTCCAGCAAGTCCGACCAGCGAGCATCCGTCGGCTCATTTGATCCACCAGCATCAGTGAATACAGTTGATCATCCTCCTGGAAATAAGGATCTTCAAAGATCTTGAAGGGTTTCCTGGTTTTCCTCCTCCTCCCTGATTGCTCGTAGCCTCTTTTGCTGATGCCTCTCAATGAGACTGTTGGGGGCTTGATCCCCATCTCCTCTCACCCTCCACCTAGGGCCTCACTGACTCGCATGGAACAAAATGATTATCCCCATTTGCAGTCTGCAACACACCCAAGAACTCCAGACTGTGAATTGCACTCAACTGTCTAATAACCATTTCAAATTAGCACGTCCAAACCCAAACTTTTACACCTTCCCTTCAAAATATACTCTTCCCGTAGTCACTCTCTTCTCAGGAACCAGTGACTCCATCCTTCACTTGCTCCCACCAGAATCCTTGGAGGCATCCTCGGGCCTTTCTTTCTCTGCGATCTTTGACCCGTCAGGAGCTCCTGCTGGCTCTGCGGTGAACAGGTCCAGAGTCCCTGCTTCTCACCACCTGCGGTGAGCCCACCGTGGTCTACTGCATAATTGCAGTCATTTCTTACCCATCTCTGCACTTCTGGCCTCACCTTCTGACAAGCTGTTCTGAACACAGCATCCAGGGGAATCCTTTGAAAACTGGTGAAGGGCACAGCTCATGAGAATTCTTACTTAGGCTCCTTCTTTTCTCTAATATTGATCTTAGTTCAGACCCTCATTAATCCCTGGGATTATTGCAGTGAACTCACCGCTGATTTCCCCGTCTTAATCTCCTCCAGCCCAGGGGTAGCAATGCTTCCAGTGACCTTTCATTGCTCCAACAAACCCATTTTGAGCACATCCCTTATGCTAATGACTGACTGAGACTCTACCAGTTTTGCCCCATTTTCTGTTCAGGGTCCTCAAAGCCTGTAGATAAGGCAATTTCTATAGCCTTCAACATTAAATCCAGGTTTCAGGCTGTGTGCTGTTGTTCTCAGAAGGGCTGCCCACTTCTGACCTCACCTGCTTCCTCCATACACGCTGCCCATGCCCCAGCCCTGCTGAAGCCTTCGCTTATCAGATACCTTCTGCTTTTGTGAAAGAGGCTCTCACTGGCTATACAGCATGTTCAGAATTCAGCTCAATTCAAGTGCTGTGTCCTTCAGCAAACCTTCTGAGAAGCACTCCCACTTCCCATCATGGATGGCTTCAACTCAGCTCCCGCAGTATCCTGGGCATCTCTCACCCAGAGCACGTACTGCTCTGAGGTTCCTGCCAGCTTGTCTGTCTGTTCTTTAAAGCATCCTAGGAGTGGACAGGCCTTGTTTCTGTGTTGCTGCAGCAGCCAGCATAGATGAGATATACACTAATTCTTGAAATAACTGTAACGTCCGATCAAGGTGGAGGCACTCACTTATGCTTTGATGCATCTCCCCTCCAAACACAGCAGTGAAAAGGTACAATTTAAGTAGAGAAACAAACCAAAAAGCATAGCCAGCCCCCCAAGCAAGAGAAATACCCTTCAGTACACAAACAGACTAGAAACCTAGCATGGTAAGCCTGAATTGACTGGATTTCACTGGCCACTGAGCTGTAAGCTCCAAGCAGGCAGGCAGTGTCAGTAGGAAACTGGATTCTTAGAGGGGTAAGGGTAACAGGGACTAAAGTGTTCAGTGGAATTAGAACTAGATGTAGCTACTTTTTTTTTCTTTTTCTTTTTTTTTGAGACAGGGTCTCGTCACCCGGGCTGGAGTGCAGTGGTGCGATCACAGCTCACTGCAGCCTCAACCTGCTGGGCTCAAGCAGTCCTCCTGTCTCAGCTTCCTGAGTAGCCGGGTCTGTGCTACTGGGTCTACCCATGGTGTGTGCCACCATGCCTGGCTAATTTTTTATGTTTTGTAGAGACGGGGTCTCATTATGTTGCCCAAGCTGGTCTTGAACTCCTGGGCTCAAGCAGTCCTCCAACCTTGGCCTCCCAAAGTGCTGGGATTACAGGCAAGAGCCACCATGCCTGGCCTTAGATAGTTTTTGAAGCTGGAGTTAGATAAGTTTTCCCCATCTAAGGCAATTCTCTGCTATACAGATTGGGGCTCTACTGCCAGTTGTGGTCCTAGGGAGGTAGAACACAAGGCCTGGGATGAGCCATGCTATTCCATGGTTCTCTACCAGGGTCTGCACTGTTGGTGACATAACCACGCAACAGAATCCTGCATCACCATGGAAAACCTAGTTCTGGACGGAGGCCTTGGAAGGCTCGGAGGGCAACAACCACAGAACACTAGTGCTATGGGCTGAATACTTTTGTGTCCCCTGCTCTGCCAAAGTCATATGCTCAAATCCCACTTCCTGGTTTCACTGTATTAGAAGGTAGAGCCCTTGGGAGGGGATTAGGTCATGAGGGTGGACTCCTTGTGAATGGAATAATGTGCTTAGAAGAGACCCCATAGAGATCCCTGGCCCCTTCAATCATGTGAGGACATAGAAGCTGGCAGTTGGGCCCTCACTAGACACCGAATCTGCTGATTCCTTGCTTCTGAACTTCCAGCCTCATGAACTGTGAAAAATGAATTTCTATTGTTTATAAGCCACTCAGGTAATGGGAGTTTGTTATAGCAGCCTGAATGGACTGAGCCACCAGACAGGGAGGAGAGCACCAGCAGCAGAAAACCTTCTGTCACGATGAGCCCGAAACCCGACATCAAACCTTCTGTCACGATGAGCCCGAGACCCCAATTCCTCTATGCTCGGAGACCTCTAAAACACATCCTCACAGAGTTGATGCCTTACAGAGCTGTGCATTTACTGCATGGGAAATTTAAGGACAGTCTGGCAAAAACTGTCAAAATAAGTATGTTTAAGATGCTTAAAAAGATAAATTAGCATCCATGAAAACAAACAAATTTTCCAAAAGGAAACAAGAGCAAGAAGATATGACCTAAAAAAGAAAAAGAAAAAAGAAAAAGGAAGAAGAACTTGAAATCTAGTAAATGAAAAGGGTATTAGCCAGGATGATAGACTCTGGACTGGACATAGTCAAAGACAAAATTAGTGGATTGGCAGTTACTTCACAAAATTGACCCAGATGACAGGGACAAGGTGGAGGGGCACAATGATAAAATTCAAGGTCCTGAATTCAGGCAAGCCTGGAGCCGACTCTGTACTTTGACTTGACAGTTATGTGCCATATTATGGCTATTTATTAATTATTATTTTTTGATATGGAGTTTCACTCTTGTTGCCCAGGCTGGAGTGCAATGGTGCAATCTCGGCCCACTGGAACCTCCGTCTCCCAGGTTCAAGCAATTATCCTGTCTCAGTGTCCTGTAGCTGGGGTTACAGGCGTGCACCACCATGTCAAGCTAATTTTGTATTTTTAGTAGAGACGGGATTTCTCCATGTTGGTCATGCTGGACTCGAACTCCCGACCTCAGGTGATCCGCCTGCCTCGGCCTCCCAAAGTGTTGGGATTACAGATGTGAGCCACTGTGCCCAGCCTAATAATGGCTTTTTAACTGAAGCTAGTTTGAGTCTGTTTGCTTTTTGCCTGCAAGAGAAATAATCTTTCCTCATATACGAACCCCTTCATCAGATGACAGTGTTTCGTTAAAGTTAGGCATTAGATGATCTGACAGTCAGCTAGAGTTAATTATCAGAAAAGATGTAAATCAGGGTATTTGATATGATTAATATTGGCACATAAAAAAGAAATCTCTGAAACTTAGGAAGGAAAACAAACTTGATGGGAGGACGTGGACAGAAGACTGGTCTACTCAGTGGCCTGTCCCCACCCTCCTCCCGCACACCGCCCAGCCCAGGAGCCCGCTTCTGAATACTGCGTTCGATCTCTGAAGAGGTTTCAGCACTTACAGATCCTTACCAGGTTTTAAGCCACATTTGGGTGATCTTCATTAGTATTGTTGGCATTTCTTTGTGTTTGCAAGTATGCACTGAAATACTGAATTGAAGAGCTATTCATGTTCTTTAGCTAATTTTATGGTCTCAGGAGCAGCCTTTTCTCCAAAACTCACTGTATAATACGTTTATAATATCTATATATATTTAATTGCAATAAAATATACTAACGTAAAACTTGCCAGCTTAAGCAGTTCAGTGAATGCTAGATCGATGTAGTGAAATGTGCTTGTGTCCACTCCCCACCCCCGCCGTATTCAGCCTCTGCTGTTACTCCCCAGCCAGGCGCAGCTTTGGGTGTGTCCACAGTCACCCTGCTGCTGTCTTCCACTCTCTCTGACCACACTCAGTTATGAGCCCCACATATGTTTCTGTTGTCTTCAGCAGTGCCCTGGGATAATTAGAAACCAATTCAGTGAAATTGTGGCTAATTCTAAGAAGCAGTTTCTGAAGTCATTTTAGGAGATTTCTTCCCACTCTGGAGGGCTCCTGCAGCAAGAATTCTCCAGCTCCCCCTGCAGACTAGCCAGCCGCAGTCCAGGCTGTGTCTCCATTAAACCCACACCTCCAGTTGCCTTCACTAGGACCTCCACTGCTCCTAGGTTTAAAGAGAGTGCCTTTAGGTTTAAATGTCACCAAACTTGTTTCTCCCTGAATGACGCCCCTGGTTTTATGGCGGCAGCCAGGGCCCTCTCAGCTTGTCACTCCAGCCCTGGCAGCCACTGTCTTACAGAGCCAAGGCACAGCTGATTAGGACCCCCGGTATTCTCAGCCTGCCACACTCAAAGTTGAGCCTCCATTCCAGAGTGGAGGCTGGACAGAGGTAGGAAGGCCCCCCTTGCCCATGGCTCCACTAGCCAGGGTGCAGCGTCAGCACCACGTAGCTGGGGCGGGATGGAGCTGGGGGAGAGGGCACTACATTATCAGCTGCAGCAGTCTGGAACAGAGTCGCTGCCTCACTGACCTGGAAAGGCGAGGCAGGGAGCAGTCTTGGTTCAAATACAATAGACTCTGGCCTGTCTTACTGAATTTTCAGCTGTTTGCTGTGAACCCTTAGAACGATCTCCAGAGTCTTCGAATAGTTGTTTTCTTACAATGTTCACCTGTTTTCCTTGGGAGCATGCAGGTCAGTGGAGCTTCTTGTGCTGTCATGCTAGAAGTTGATTACCCACAGTAGGGATTCCTGCAGAAGAAATATTACTTTAGAAGAGAGACTGGGCGCGGTGGCTCAAGCCTGTGGTCTCAGCTACTTGGGAGGCTGAGGCGGGAGGGTCACTTGAGCTCAGGAAGTCGAAGCTGCAGTGAGCCATGGTCACACCATTGCACTCTAGCCTGGGTGACACAATGAGACCCTGTCTCAGAAAGAAAAAGGAAGAAAAGGAGGCTAGGACGGGGGTAGTGGCCTTCTAGGCCTTCTTTCCTCTCTCTCCAGCAACTCTAGATCACATGTCTGTGAGTCATTTAAAAATGTCTTCATTCAGTTCATGTCAGGATCCTGTTCAGGAAAATGTTTTGGACTTCTCTGGCTGCTGAGAAGGTGGACTTGGATTCCCCTTCTTTCCCTGCTGTCCTTGTCCCAGGGCCCAGGGTTAGGGGGAAGTCAGATGGTCTGTCAGTGTTGTGATTTATTAGGGAATCTGTGTGGTCTTAGGCCAGTCCATTGATGCCCTCTTTCTCTGGAGGATCACAAAGATCCCTTCCCCATAACTTGTAATGAGGTTGCCTTTGCGTGAAGACTGTGGAGCCTTGATGAAAGGCTTTCTTTAGAGGGTCTTTCTTACTTATTTAATTTTGTTTTGTGATTTTCTAGGAGTTTGCAGCACTTACTAAAGAACTCAATGTATGCAGGGAACAGCTCCTTGAAAGGGAAGAAGAAATTGCTGAACTGAAAGCAGAAAGGAATAACACCAGGGTGAGTGTGACCTTTCTGTTCACCGCCTGTCCCTGGAGCCACTATCAGGAGGAGGGGCGCTGTCTCAGAACGAAAGGACGACCCACTCTGTCCGGCCTGAAATACTTTTCATACCTTTTCCCACTGAGCAGACTGTGATTAGTCAGCATAATCACACATTCATGGCTTGAAATTTGTGATGAGAATTTATGATATTTTAATACAATTGAGAGGAATTTGTCTTTCTGTGGAATTGAAGGGACTTCATTTTAGTATGAGACTGTAAAGGAGTTATTTGCCCCAGATTCAATCATGAAATTAAAAATGCTCTTTAACGAGTCTTTATTTTGGCCTTTTATTTCAGCTGCTGTTAGAGCATTTGGAATGCCTTGTCTCCAGGCATGAGCGGTCTCTTAGGATGACCGTGGTGAAGAGACAAGCGCAGTCTCCAGCAGGCGTGTCCAGCGAAGTGGAAGTGCTGAAAGCACTGAAGTCCTTATTTGAGCACCATAAAGCTCTGGATGAAAAGGTGCCGTCAGCCACATAAGTCTTGGTTTGTGCACATGCCGTGTGTTAGGCCAGCTTCACAAGTGTTGGTGTAACTTTTACTTTTTGAAGCTTCTTGAATTCTTGGAAATAACTTCTCTAAGAAGACAGGGTTTTGTAGGTTTAAAAAGTAATAATTGGCATAAATGTCTTAAAATTACTAATATATATTAATTTGCTCTTACGAATTGGGTAGTATTAGGTTGTTGCAAAAGTAATTGTGGGCTTTGCTGTTACTTATTGTGGCAAAACCTGCAATTACTTTTGCAACAACCTCATATTTCGGGGGAAGATTTCTTTTTCTCAAACTTGATTTAGAGCCATTAACAAGTTTTCTTGACAGTAAGATCAATGACAGACATTAATGGTATTGTATTATGTTATATTACACTAATATATACATTAAGTGTATATATTACACTTAACTATATATTAAGAATAAAATAAACAGTATACACACACACACACACACACACAAACTCAACCCCTTTTATTTTCAGGTGAGAGAGCGATTACGAGTAGCACTTGAAAGATGTAGTTTGTTAGAAGAGGAATTAGGTGCCACACACAAAGAGGTAAGCTTGAGCTTCATCATGAGTTGAATTGGGGGGGGTTTATTTTTATCCTTTAATTATTAAAAGAAGCATAAGGCCAGACACGGTGGCTCACGCCTGTCATCCCAGCACTTTGGGAGACTGAGGCGGGCAGATCACCTGAGGTCAGGAGTTCTGAGACCAGTCTGACCAATGTGGTGAAACAAAAATTACCGGATGGTGGCATTTTTTTATCCCACTGCTTGGGAGGCTGAGACATGAGAATTGCTTGACCCAGAAGGTGGAGGTTGCAGAGAGAGAAGTATAAGGACTGTAGTTGTACATATCACATGTTACTTATCTTCCCGATTGAGGACCAGCCTATCTGAGTCATTTTAAGGACTAGAAAACGATGGTTACCTAAGGATTCATCTGGCCAGTGGATAATAAATTCCATCTTTAATGATCTGGTTATTTTCGGATTAGGTAGCATTGCCATATGCTTTCTCTTTTATACTATGCTAAGCAGTTTTTAGTTGTGTTTTTCCAAAAGGAGTTTTGCTATCTTTACTTATTTCTCTTATGTAAGGTATTTTACACTCATATTCAATTTTTTGGTTTCAGCTAATGATTCTTAAAGAACAGAATAATCAGAAAAAAACACTAACAGATGGAGTGCTGGACATAAACCATGAACAAGAAAATACACCAAGCACGAATGGAAAGGCAAGTCTGTAGGCTTTCTCTTTATTCTGTTTGATTTCATTTGTTCACAGTATGTGTCGGGTTATGTGGAAAACAGTTGCTAAAGTACCGGCTTAGAGCTGAAGTGGTCATGAAAGTTGTGTAATCCAACAGATTGCATAAGTCAGTTTTGATTTTAGCTATTTCCTGGAAGTATTTTTATTTTATAGCTCACCAAATAAGGGTATTTAAGGATTTTTTTTCCCCCTATCAGAGATCTTCTGATGGTTCTTTAAGCCACGAGGAAGACCTTGCTAAAGTAATTGAGCTCCAAGAAATCATAAGTAAGCAGTCAAGGGAACAGAGCCAAATGAAAGAACGCCTGGCCTCCCTCTCCAGTCATGTGACAGAACTGGAAGAGGATCTGGACACCGCTAGAAAAGATCTCATCAAATCCGAAGAAATGAACACAAAATTGCAACGAGATGTCCGTGAAGTGAGCAATAACAAAAATTACGGTCTTGTTATGAAGTTGAATGTTTGGGATGTTTTAGTTAAATGATTTTTTTTCTCCTTTTGTCCCTTACTCTCCCAATTACTTTCAACCTTTGGATTATTGTATAAGTTATATTGAAAAAGAGAGAGTGCTGTGAAACTGCCATAAGTTACCTCCCCATTTTTGTTGTGAAATCTCCTGTCCCTGAGCTCTTCAAAGTAGAGAACTAGTCCCACTGACTGACATGACCATGGAGTGGACGCCACACTGGCCCCTCCTACTTGTGCTGCTTTAATATTCTTTAATGTCCTTGTTTGTAGATTCTTCATCTGTGCAATTTCTAGGCTGTCTTAATTTGTTCTTATGTTCAGATTGCCTTCTGTTGCACACATACTTAGCAAGCAGACATTGATACTGGCTGTGCTAGTTCACGTAGGGCAATGTGAGTATAGTCTCTTAACTGTGGGAGGGGGTGTTGCTGGCGGTCTTCTCATTTTCTGACCTGCTCCTTCAAGGAATTCCTGGCATTGAATATTAATGGTCAGACAAACAAGAGTGGAATTTGCTTCTACATGGGTCATCAGGATCATATAGCAAAAATACATGGCAGTATACTCATTGCTGACAAATATTTCTACCATTATAACTGAGAAACTATTTGATCATGAATGCCGGGCGTGGTAGCTCACGCCTGTAATCCCAGCACTTTGGGAGGCCGAGGCGAGTGGATCACGAGGTCAGGAGATCGAGACCATCCTGGATAACACGCCGAAAACCCATCTCTACTAAAAAATACAAAAAAATTAGCCAGGTGTGGTGGCAGGCGCCTGTAGTCCCAGCTACTCAGGAGGCTGAGGCAGGAGAATGGCGTGAACCCGAGAGGCGGAGCTTGCAGTGAGCCGAGATCGGGACACTGCACTCCAGCCTGGGCGACAGAGCGAGACTCCGTCTCAAAAAAAAAAAAAAAAAAGAGAGAGAAACTATCTGATCATGAAACAGTGAGGCTGAGTGCTTTCTCAGGTGCCCTTCCTGTCACTTTCTGACCTGCGCTTTGTCCCTTGTCAGGCACCTCAACTATTGAATGTCTGCTTTTCAGTTTGGTTGTTTGACGTTGAGTAATTTCATGTAGAAATTCACCACAGGAAGAACATTTGCATGTAGTATGTCACCTACTAGATTCTATTCTTTGGCTACAGCAGGAGATTATGTGGCAGAGATTAATATGCAGAGAATTTTGAAATTCTTTTGAGACCTATCACTTTTATTTTTTAATTTTTAATTTTAACTTTTAAGTTTGGGGTACGTGTGTAGGTCTGTTACGTCAGTAAACTTGTGTGCTGGGGATTTGTTTTACAAATTATTTCATCACACATGTACCAAGCCTAGTTATTTTTCCTGATCCTCTTCTTCCTCCCACCCTCCACCCTTTGATAGGCCCCGGTGTGTGTTGTTCCCCTCTGTGTGTCCCTGTGTTCTCATCAGTTAGCTCCCACTTATAAGTGAGAACATGAGGTATTTTGTTTTTCTGTTCCTGTGTTTGCTAAAGATAATGGCCGCCAGCTCTATCCATGTCTCTGCAAAGGACATGATCTCATTCTGTTTTATGGCTGCATAGTATTCCATGGTGTATATGTACCACATTTTCTTTATGGAGTCTGTCATTGATGGGCATGTAGGTTGATTCCTTGTCTTTGCTATTGTGAATAGTGCTGCAGTGAACATACGTGTGCGTGTGTCTTTATAATAGAACGATTTATATTCCTTTGGGTTTATACCCCGTAATGGGATTGCTGGGTTGGTATTTCCATCTTTAGGTCTTTGAGGAATCTCCATGCTGTCTTCCACGATGGTTGAACTAATTTATACTCCCACCAACAGCAGGAAAACATTCTTTTCTCTCCACAACCTCACCAGCATCTGTTATTGATTGACTTTTCCACAATAGCCATTCTGACTGGTGTGAGATGGTGTCTCATTGTGGTTTTGATTTGCATTTCTCTAATCAGTGATGTTGAGCTTTTTTCCCCTATCACTTGTAATATTTAGACTTTGCTAACTTTAGTCATTTTATAAATAGGGAACAACTTGAAAATAGTGAATTCTGGAGGTGGAGGACAGGTATTTCACAAGCAAAAAGTTCTGGTCCTAGCCTTAAGTGTTTGATACTGTATAGTAATCATCTTGTAGACTTCAGGTAGTTGCATCCAATTGAATTAAACTAGTACTTCTGTTTCCATTTGTCGGTATGCCTGAGTCTTGTAATTGTATGTGAGTTCATCCAACCCTTATCCTAGAAAGTGGGACTTGTATCTCACTACTGTGTCCACTGAGAGAGGCCACACCCTGTCCTGTGTGAGACCATTTGTAGCGTGAGGCAGACATAGACTGCGTCTTCTTTGAGGACACTTTCACCTCCTTGAAAAATATTTAGATATTTGAGTGTATATATTTTTATAATATTATGTAGAAATGGGAAAGCTTGGTCAACTGAGTGGCCAGACACAGTATTAAGAGAGACAAGTCTTTGTTAATCGTGTAGGTGACTATTTATGATATTTGAAGTAGTTACATTTTCATTCACATTTGAGAAAACTGACATCTTCATCGATTTAATTTTGGGGACACTATTTTTTTATTTTTATTATTATTTTTTTTTTGAGACAGGATCTCTCTCTGTTACCCAGGCTGGAGTGCAGTGGCGCCATCATAGCTCACTGCAGCCTTGAACTGCTGGACTCGAGCAATCCTCCTGCCTCAGCCTCCCAAGTACCTGGGACTACAGGGGCGTGCCCCCATGTGTGGCTAAGTTTTGTTTCTTTAAAATGTTTTTGGCCAGGGACACTGGCTCACGCCTGTAATCCTAACACTTTGGGAGGCCAAAGGAAGGCCAAGGAGGATCTCTTGAGCACAGAAATTCAAGACCAGCCTGGGTGATATAGTAAGACCCCTATATCTACAAAAAATTAAAAATTAGTTGGATATAGTGGTATACGCTTGTAGTCCCAGCTACTGGGAAGATTGAGTGGAAGGATCCCTTGAGCCTGGGAAGTCAAGGCTACGGTGAGCCTTGATTGCACCACAGCATTCCATCCTAGGTGATAGAGGGAGACTCTGTCTCAAAAAACAAAATAAAATATTTCTGTAGGGACAAGGTCTTGAACTCCTTACCTGAAGCCATCCTCCCACCTTAGCCTCCCAAAGTGCTGTGATTATAGGAGTGAGCTGCTGTATCTGGCCTGAGGATGCTAATTTTTAATTTGATTGGAAATTTGGGATTTAGTTCAGTTTTTTTTCTCTCTTAAGTATCTTAATGTGTAATCGTTAATTACCTACTTTTTTGTTCCCTCTGAAATACCTAATTTAGGCCATGGCCCAAAAGGAAGACATGGAAGAGAGAATCACTACTCTTGAAAAACGCTACCTCGCTGCACAGCGTGAAGCCACATCTGTGCATGACCTCAATGATAAACTTGAAAATGAAATTGCAAATAAAGATTCTATGCATCGACAGGTAATGGATTTTATCGACCTTTGTCTGGCTTCAGTTAATTATTAATGAAGTTAAAGACCCTTTTTCTCTCATTTTCATGTTGGAAATTAAGTCCAAACATCAAGTTTTTATGACCTTAGACTATTATGTTCAAGACATGTGGGAGTTCCTTCAGTTTAGAGGTTTTGATTACGTGGGATTTGATTTAACCATTTTGTCCTCAGTTTTTTCTTTTGTTGAAATTGAAAGTTAATCTTATTGCTTGTTAGCATTTTTACCAAAGGAGCAGAGAGTGGCAAAGAACTTCAAGGCAGTAGGCTATTTGTAACTAAGTGGGAGCACTATGATAAATGAATAGTACGACAAATGAAGTCTTGGTCGGATGCAGTGGCTCATGCCTGTCATTCTAACACTTTGGGAGGCTGAGGCGGGAAGATCGCTTGAGCCCAGGAATGTGAGAACAGCCTGGGCAACATAGCAAGACCCTGTCTCTACAGAAAATTAATAAATAATTAGCTGAGCATGGTGGCATGTGCCTTTAGCACTAGCTACTCAGGAAGCTAAGGAGGGAGGATGACTTGAGCCCTGGAGTTCAAGGCTTCAGTGTGCTATGATTGTGCCACTGGACTCCAGCCTGGGCCACAGAATGAGACCCCGTCTCTAAAATAAAAAATGCAGCCGGGCGTGATGGCTCACGCCTGTAATCCCAGCACTTTGGGAGGCCAAGGCAGGTGGATCATGAGGTCAGGTGTTTGAGACCAGCCTGACCAACATGGTGAAACCCCGTCTCTACTAAAAATACAAAAATTAGCTGGGCGTGGTGGCGTGCTTCTGTAATCCCAGCTGCTACTCAGGAGGCTGAGGCAGGAGAATCGCTTGAACCCAAGGGGCAGAGGTTGCAGTGAGCCGAGATTGCGCCACTGCACTCCAGCCTGGGCGACACAGCTAGCCTCTGTCTCCAAAAAAAAAAAAAAAAAAGGCAATGAAGTCTGTAGTAAGAAACTGTGTCTCCCATGGTTTCGTAAACCATACTTACTCTTGTAATTACAAGCATCACTGTATTCCAGCCTGGGTGACAGAGCAAGACTCTGTCTTTAAACAAACAAACAAAAAAAGCTTCTTAGAAGTTATTTAGGAAAAGCAAACACTTTGGCAAGAGGTGTTTTGCACATTGAAACCAAGACCAGGAAAGTGGGCATGTACTCCTGGCAGCAAGAAAACCTTACCCAGGCCGGGCACAGTGGCACACACCCGTAGTCCCCACTTTGGGAGGCTGAGGCGGGTAGATCACTTGAGGTTAGGAGTTCAAGACCAGCCTGGCCAACATGCCGAAGCCCTGTCTCTACTAAAAATACAAAAATTAGCCAGACCTGGTGGCACATGCCTGTAATTGCAGCTACTCAGGAGGCTGAGGCAGGAGAATTGCTTGAACTCGAGAGGTGGAGGTTGCAGTTAGCCAAGATTGTGCCACTGCACTCCAGCCTGGGTGACAAAGCAAGACTCTACTCTGTCTCAAAAAAAAAAAAAACCTGACCCAGAAGCAACTCCCATCACTGTAGCTCTTCCATCATGACTCTCTTAGTCTGTATCTGCATTTCAGTTTGTTTCAATCTGTTAAAAACTGATACAGCTAGAAGATTTGTTGCATTTTGATGCTTTGCTCTCATTTTATAGACTGAAGATAAAAACCGCCAGTTACAGGAGCGCTTGGAATTGGCAGAGCAAAAGCTGCAACAGACACTGAGGAAGGCAGAGACGCTTCCCGAGGTGGAGGCGGAGCTGGCCCAGAGGGTGGCAGCGCTTTCCAAGGTAGTGTCATGAGCTTCGTTCTGGTTCGGCTGCCAGGCCTGTGACTGTGCCTTGCCTGTGTACCTTGTTTGTCACTGTTCTTATTACATCAGCACCTAAATCCATGGAAGAGCACGGATTTGGTTTGAGTGCTCTTTCATCTGAGATTGGAACACTTTGTAAATGCCGGACATGATCTTTTTATCCCAAAGTCTCCCTTGGTTTTGAGAGCTGTATACTATTTGTCCATGGCACGTGTGATCTGAGAGTTACTGCTTTTTAGAATTGTTTTGGTCACCAGCTTAAGCATAGGATAGAAGCCTCTGTAAAAGAAGGGTAGTTTTTCTCAGAAATAGGAAGATGCCATTCTTTAAAAAACACCATCAAGATAAATTCTTAATAAACACATTTTTAAGTAATTTTATTATTTTGAAATTACTTAAAAATGTGTTTTTAAGTAATATTTATTCATTTGTCCAACAACTGTTGACTAGGCATGTGCAAGACACAGTCCCTCCAAGTTCTCACCATTCATGGGGGAAGCAGCTAAAGAGGCAAATGCTGTCATAGGTCCTGGGATCGGCGAGAGCCCAGGGAGCGCATCACCGGGCAAACACCCAGCCTCTGGGGTGTGGGGAGCCCAGCACTGCAGTGCCAGGCAGGCGAGCAGCAGGAGCCGAGGCCCCTGTCCGTCGTCTTGAGTCTTCTGGCTCAAGCTTTTCAAGCTGCTGGGGAGGGCATCCTTCTGGACCATTCAGATGGTTTTAGGGCTCATAGACCTGTTCCTTCTAGCAAGTTTGTTGCTAACAGCTGTAAGAGAACCTTTCCTCCCACTCTATGATCTGTTTTTAAAGTCTCGATTTCTCTTCTCCCCTGTTATCTTTCCTGTCCCTTGTCGGCTTTGTAGTCTGACCTTTTGTCTTCTGGGAGCTCTGCTGCTAAGGAAGCTAAACTGTTGGAACTTACTTCCAAGCTTAGGAAGGTAGAATGGGTGCACTGCTCCTTGCTTGTGCTTGCTGCTGCTTTCTGCTTTCCATGCTTACTAACCAGAAGCAGTCTAAGGATGGAAGAATCATGACTCCATTGAGATTGGGCATAGGGGTTGGGGGGAAAACACGCAGTCAGTCGCCAGCAGCAGCCATGCTTCAGAATCACCAACACAAGAGGGCCAGCCACCTCACGGCCCAGCACGTGAAGCCCCATAGGCTGTGTTGATGGATGAGTACGTGCTTTCCATTTAGTATGGTGGAGCAGCCCACACACAGCATGTTGCGCCTGTTGCCACTGCAGTGGTATGCAGCATGTCGTTAATGAAGTGTAAGGATGACGTCAGCTTACACTGTTTCTGCTGACAGGCTGAAGAGAGACACGGCAACATTGAAGAAAGGTTACGGCAGATGGAAGCACAGTTGGAGGAGAAGAATCAAGAACTGCAGCGGGTGAGCATGCAGCCCTGAGGGTGGGGGCGCTGAGTGGGTGCTGCAAGGGCATTGCTCGGCTGTGGGGAGCTCGGGGCCTCCCACCCCTGACTGAGATATTGGTCCTCCAGCTCAGTTCTGGTCGTGTGCTTTTGTTTTGCGCCCTCATCTGTGAGTCGCCTGTTAATGTGTACATCCCACACAGTAGTAGTTTTCAGTCAGTGTTGGGAGCCGCGGAAGAAATTTGAGATCATAGGCAGTACTTCAGGTGTCCAAAAATGCTTCTTGCTTGTCTAGCGGCCTATGAGGGGAACTGTTCCAGGTAGCTCTGGTACCAGCGTGCCCCCACCCCCGCCCGCCCCACAAATGTAGAGGCAGGTCCATTGTCCTGGATGACTAGTCCACTTGCCTAGGATATGGCACTGAATTCCCACATGCAGGTCAGAGGCCTGACCTCTGTGCCAGGTTAAAATACTCCAAACATAATGGCATGTTGGAATGAATGTTTCTAAGCAAGAGCAACACCGTAATTGAGCTACAGTAAAAAGCATTAGGAAGGAGTGTGGCAGTGGAGACTTCTGTCCGTTGAATCCTAAGATTGTTTTCCTGAAAGAGCTGGGTGGATGTCAATATGGAACATCCAGGAAAAAGTTATAGCAAGAGCAGTCCCAGGGCCAGCTGGTACCAGGCCTGGGGTTTGGGGCGGCTTTCTCTTTAACAAGTAGGTGGAGAAAGGAAGCATGCAGCATCTATTTGTAGAACTCTTGCACTGTCACATCAGCCCGCTTTATAACATTAATTTAAGGCTACTAGATTTTGTTTTCACCAGAAATCTGTATTCTTGGCCATGCCCTGCAGAGAGTCAAAGGAGCTTCTGGGAAACAATGATTCCGACTCCCACTGAGAGGCTACATTTTAGGCAGTCCCCACCTCCCCTTCCAAAATGTACACTCATGCTCACAGACACAACAGTGAACTTTAAGCTGTGTTCTTTAAAAATTATTTAAATGCTGACAGAAAATAAGCACAAAGAAGGATATTGTTTCTTTCCTAAGAGGAAGTATGTGATACTCTGTATGCCACATGATGTGCTGGACCCTTTCAGGTAATGATAGTTGCTACATGTTAGACTTTATGAGAAAAGGAGAGGTCACTACCCATGTTTTCCCAGTGCAGAAATTGGGCGCACGGGGGGCGAATGCACTGCTGATGGCGCGGTCTCTTGGCTCTCTCCTCCTGCCTGGGCAGCATGACTCGGGTGCACATCGTAACTCCGTGCCACTGCCCCCTGCCTGGGAGGAGCCCCCTGAGCACTACAAGGGCACTTGGGTGATGAGGGCATGGAGGTGCCACCTGGACAGGTGCCACCTACTGACACTGCCTGTCCCCTTCTGCCTGTCATTTGAGAAACAAAGGTTTTAAACCATGAACTTGATTATGGTTTTATAAAATAATAGACATGTCAGTTTTGTTACTACATATTAAAATTACTTAAGGTAATTATTTACAATTTTTGAATGTAAATTTCCATTATGGGAAATTTAAGCAATGTAAAGATATAAAGGAAAAATATGAAAGTCTCTCTAGCGCTAATTTTTTTTCCAAAACAAACTTTTTAACTTTTTTAACTTTTTTGCTTTGTAAATTAAATTCACCCTTCCTCCCCAAATCCAGACCCAAGCTTTTAGTTACATAAGGGGAAATTCCTCTACCAGCGTGGAGACAGGCTCATCCTCTAAATATCTGCTATAAATCTGCTCCTTAAGTCCCTCTGACAGTTAACAACTAGTGACATTCCTGAGGAGTCCTGTTGCAGGAGCAGTGGGACCTTCTAGTTAATGACCTCTCCAAGACTTGTCCCATGTTCCCAGTGTCCATGAGTCGGTTCTGGTCACCGTGCAAAAGTCCACTCAAGATGGCAGTGCGGGGAGCAGCTGGGGGAGGGGAGGGCACGCATATCACCCTGTTGGTCCTTGTGCTTTTAAAATAATGATCGAGGATTTACGTGAGGTTTATAAGACTTTGTTTCTCCTGCTTTAGGCAAGGCAAAGAGAAAAAATGAACGAAGAACATAATAAACGTTTATCAGACACTGTTGACAAGCTGCTTTCAGAATCTAATGAGAGGCTTCAACTTCATCTTAAAGAGAGAATGGCTGCTTTGGAAGATAAGGTAGGTTAGATAACACGGACATCGCTGGAGCTTTCCCACCCTCTGCCAAAAGACTGCTTATCTGCCCCTGAGCAGGCATGTGTAACAGTGGTTAGCAGCTGTTACCGAAAATGGGAATTATTCTTTAAAGTGGAAAAGGTACACACAGTTATCCAGTCACTGAATTAACTTATTGTTTGCTAAGTCCATGCCCCATTTGCATGTATGGGAAATTGTTTATCATTCTTATTCCCTAGAATGAGAGTAGGTAAGTGGTTTTTATAAAGGTCCAGATAGTAAATATTTTAGGCTTTTAGTAGTTATGAGTAATTAAATAATTTTATGCCAATCAAGTAATTAGCACAAAAGCAGCCATAAATAACATGTAAATGAATGGGTGTGGCTATGTTCCAATAAAATTCATTTGCAGAAACAAGCAGTGGGCTGGTTTTGGCCGTCAGGTTCTAGTTTGCCAGCCCCTGCACTAGGATCATTTTTTGGGCCCAACCCTCACCTCTTTATTGTTCATGCATTAGAAGTTAATTTCTGGCCGAGCACAGTGGCTCACGTCTGTAATCCGAGCACTTTGGGAGGCTGAGGCGGGCAGATCACTTCAGCCAGGAGTTCGAGACAAGCCTGGCCAACATGGCCAAACTCTGTCTCTACTAAAAATATAAAAATTAGCCAGGCCTGGGGGCACCCGCCTGTAGTCCCAGCTACTTGAGAAGCTAAGATATGAAAATCGCTTGAACCCAGGAGGTGGAGGTTGTAGTGAGCCAAGATCGCGCCACTGTACTTCATTCAGCCTGTGTGACAGAGCAAGATCCTGTCTCCAAAAGAAAAGAAAAGAAAAGAAAAAAGTTAATTTCTGTCTCATTAATAAATAGGACACTTAGGTTGTATCGTGTACTAGAAAGAGTTCAGTCAGCTGAAACCAAATAAATATTCCAACCTCTACCTTCGTTCTTTTTCATTTGATTTGGAAAAAGTTTAAGCCTGGACTCTGAGCACTGTCATCATGCAAACATGTTAGCTGTCACCAGAGCAAAGGGATATCCTAGAATCTGTGTCAGAGAAGCTCTAATGGGCAGAAGCTGGATTCCCATTTGATAAAGCCTGTCCTGACTGTGCAGTGTCCCTAGCTATGGGACTCAGAAACTGCCCTGAGATTGGCTGTTAGGATTGGGGTCTGCTCATCTGAGAGACTAATGATTCCTGCTCATTGCATGACACATTTATTTACACGGTGCTGACCATGGAGGGCATTTCCAGAGACCATACAGAGTCGTTATCCCACTCACCTCCTTGATCAGTGGGTCAGCCTTAATGGAGCAGTGTTTTTATCTTTGATTTTAATTATACATTTGAAACTTAAATTTAGGTTTCCCAAGTGACCAAGAAATTGTAAAGCCTAGAAGTTAATATAAGCCAGTTTAACTGATTAAAATGAACTTGCACCATGAACTTGACATACCTACCTTTAGAAAGTTCAGTTGGTGAGGAGTAGATGTTATATTAGTAAGAGATATGAGAGAAGGTGTCGCCGCCTCACGGTCTAACTCTGGGACTATAGTAGTGCTTGCTGGTGTGCTCTTTTGCTCCGTTCCCTTTCTGTGGTCCCCTTTTTTTTTTTTTAAACGAATACAGCCATGCTATGCATTTAAATGGGACATTTTAAAGAAACACTAAAGGACTATCTGTCTTTTTCAGAATTCTCTATTAAGAGAAGTTGAAAATGCAAAAAAGCAATTAGAAGAAACACAACATGATAAGGTACTGAAGTCTTCTCTAAATCCATGAAGAGCTGAGTTGAACTGAGTTGATGATGATGATAGTTACTGCAGTTGTCTGACAGTGGAGAGCAGCTTGGTTTGTGGCTCTCATAGTCCACTGCCATAAGTTTCTAGCACTCTCAGGCTTGTATGTTGAATGCCTTTGTATTTCAGGTGTATTTTGAGTCTGGCTATGCACATTGTTCAGAATTTGGAGTCCTTTCTGGGTTTATTTGAAGCTAAAATATTAGCATCAATGACAGTGCTGTCCAACAGAAATATAATATGAGCTGCATATGTAATGTTTAATTTTCTAATAGTCACATTTTAGAAAGTAAGAAATAGGTAAAATCTATTTTATTTAATTCAGTATATGTAAAATGTTATTATTTCATAATGTATTAATAGAAACAGAACTGAGCTACTTTACATTCTTTTTCCACTGTGTATTTCATAGTCACAGCACATCTCCATTTAGACTAACCCATTACAAGGGCTCAGTAGCCACAGTGTTGGACAGCACAGCTCTAGAAATGAGATCAAGTATACCCATGACACAGGGATGGATGCATACTCGATGTAAGACAATTAAACACAATACAGAGATGCACAGGACGTGAATATTGTTCCCCTTCTCCCCTAAAAGAGTCTGCTTCTCTACAAAGCTAGTAATTGTTGATCGTTTGGTGTTTATCCTCTTAAAAGCTTTTCTGTGACTAAGACACAGCTTTTCATTCATTAGGGCTTACAAAGTTAATATAATAGTCTAAGTGTTTATGTTTACTGCAGTACTCTTGGAGAAAATTTTCCCAGCATTAAAATGTTTGGTATTTGTAGCTGCTGATTTAACCTGTTAGGGTTATGCTCAGCATCTGAGCACATTTGAAGTAAGTGGTTTTAAAATCTGAAAGAGATAGCGGTAATGTAAGTCTTTTGCTTTTCTGTAGGATCAGCTTGTCCTAAACATTGAAGCATTGAGGGCCGAACTAGACCAGATGAGGCTAAGAGGTGCTTCACTTCATCATGGGTATGGTATTAACCAGTGAGCAGCCATATTGTCAGCACCTGTGGCAGGCCAGTTCTTGGCTATGTGGGCAGCCTAACTGGATGTGGCTAATGGTGTGACCTCAAGGAACCTGTAGCTTAGTAGGAAGCGAGAGAGAAGAATAAAGTAACTCAAAGGTTAGAGCTTGGTACTGAGGAGACACATCATTGGCAAAACTCCAAAACAGGAGGAGTTTTGATCAGTTAATATTTGGATATCTTAATTTAGGTGCCCAGCAGAGTGTGACACTGATGATGTAAGAGCAGAATGACAGATCCCAAGATCTCACACCACAGATGCTGGCACGGGTGGGACAATTGCAGAGCAGTTGAAGGCCAGCAGTGGCGTGTGGCTGTGTTTCTCGTCAGCCCTGGGAAAGTGGAGCAGAAATGCAGAGCCGGACACCTGGACCCAGAGGAGGGGTCTCAGGGGACCCGGGGTCTCTCTCATCCTAGACAGCTGGGCTCCTTGTGGCTCATCACCGTGGCCATCTGCACAGCTTTTTCTGGAGAGCTTTCTACCTGGTAGGGCTGAGAGACTAAAACTGTTGGCCTGGAGTAGGCAACATGTAGCTCTTGGGGCAGGTGAGAGCAGTGCCCTCCCTGGAGACCCTTTCCTGTGTGGAATAACTTTTCCAAATTGATAGATTCTGCCTTAACTAAAAGAGAGTTTATTTCCTTTTCTTCTAATAATGATCATTCTTATTTTTCATGTTTCAGCCGACCCCACTTGGGCAGTGTCCCAGATTTCAGGTTCCCCATGGCAGATGGCCACACAGACTCCTACAGCACCAGTGCAGTGCTGCGGCGCCCGCAGAAAGGCCGTCTGGCAGCCCTGCGAGATGAGCCTTCCAAGGCAAGGTCTTTGTGTGAAATACCTCTGCTTATGTGAAAGTTACCTACTTATCCTGTGGCTTTCAGACTACTTTGGGATAAAAATGTTGATAGGTCATTGCTTTCTTGCCCTCCTCTCATTTTCTATTTTCTGGCTAAGAGTTTAGCTTTTAGAACATTTTTTAAAATAGGGTTTTTTGTTTGTTTGTTTGTTTGTTTTTAAGAGGTAGGGTCTGTGTTGCCCAAGCTGGTCTTGAACTCCTGGCCTCACGCAGTCCTCTTGCCTCGGCCTCACAAAGTGCTGGGACTACAGGTGTGAGCCACCGTGCCTGGCCTCTGTAGTTTTTTTTTTTTTTTTTCTTTTAATAGGAATTCTTATAAAAACACAGTCACTTTTAAATACAATGATAATCATGGATTTGAAGTAGTGATTAAAAATAAATGAGTAGGCCAGGTGCGGGTAGCTCATGCCTATAATCCCAGAACTTCGGGAGGCCATGGCGGGTGGATCACCTGAGGTCAGGAGTTTGAGATCAGCCTGGCCAACATGGTGAAACCCCATCTCTACTAAAAATACAAAAAATTAGCTGGGCATGGTGGCAGGTGCCTGTAATCCCAGCTACTCGGGAGCCCGAGGCAGAAGAATCGTTTGAACCTGGGAGGCGTTGCAGTGAGCCGAGAAACCACCATTGCACTCCAGCCTGGGCTTCAAGAGCGAAACTCCGTCTCAAAAAATAAAATAAAATAAATAGCCGGGTGCAGTGCCTCACACTTGTAATCTCAGTGCTTTGGGAGGATCACTTGAAGCCAGGAGCTTGAGACCAGCTTTGGCAACACAGGGAGACCCCTGTCTCTACCAAAAAAAAAATTAGCTGGCTGTGGTAGTGTGTGCCTGTAGTCCCTGCTACTCAGGAGGCTGAGGCAGGAGGATCCTTTGAGCCCAGGAGATTGAGACCAGCCTGGGCATCATAGTAAGACCTTGTCTCTACAAACAAAGAAATTAGCTGGGCATGGTGGTATGTGCCTGTAGTCCCAGCTACTCTTGGGGCTGGGGTAGAAGGATCCTTTGAGCCCTGGGAGGTCAACGCTATGGTGACTATGGTTGCACCACTGCGCTCCAGCTTGGTCAACAGAGTAAGACCTTGTTTCTAAAAAATAAAAGAAGTAATTGAATACATATATTCGTCATCTAGTGAAAAGAATTCACCTTTGAACGTTTACCTTCTTACTTTGGTCTGTTCAGCAGCATTTGTTTGAATACACGCAAGTGTAATTTTAGCCCCCATAGTCACTCAACAGCTAGTTTGGGCCAGGCCCCATTACAGACCTGTAGAGTCCTAGGGCTGCAGCAGTGTGTAATAAAACAGGAAGAATGCCTGCGTCCCAGAGGACACAAACAGTCAACAGATAGAATCTGGTAATGTGTGTTTGTTGACTATTGGTGTGTAACAAATTACTACGGAGCTCAGTGGCTTAAAACAGTGAACATTTCGTAGTTCACAGCTCCTGTGAGCGCAGGAGCAGCAGAGCAGGACAGTCCTGGCTCAATCTGGCAAGGCTGGAGCCACAGAAAGACCCAACTGGGGCAGGAGGCCTCGGGGCCATCACCCACCACTTGGAACTGGCCACCGGGGCTGCTCTAGGGTCTTTGCATTGTGATGCAAGCAGCCCGTACTCTAGGACAGGAGAAAGTCCCACAGCCTTTCCAGTCCTGGTCTTGGAAGCCGCAGCCTTCACTTCCGCTCTATTCTATTCATTTGAGTGAGGCACTAAGTCTTGCCCACACTCAGGGTTTGGGGTGAGAATCACCCTCCACCTCTTAAAGGGACGAGTGTTAAAAGTGTTTGTGGACATATTTTTAAACCATCCCTGTATGTCAAATGGTAATAAGCACGGAAGTGGGACTCAGGGCAGCCCTGAGTTGTGGAGTGAGCAGGGGAATAAGAATTTTAAGTAGGGAGGCCAGGGAGACAGTGTAGTGAGGGTGACGTCTGAGCAGGGGCGTGAAGAAGGAAGGAGAAGGAGCACGTGGAGCGTGTTCAGTGTATTGTTATGGAGTGCCAACAAGATTTGCTGAGGGATTGGATCCAGGGTGAGAAGCAAAGACAGGAGTCAGAGATGACTCCAAGCATTTGGGCTTGAACAGCCAGAAGGATGGAGTCTGTTTCTTGAGATGAGGAAGACACTGGCTCGGAGGAGACTAGGAATTGAGCCAGGGCTGTGTTCAGACCAGCCTTGGCAACATAGGAAGACCTCATCTCTACAAAAAAATTTTTAAAAATGAGCCAGGCGTGGTAGTGCATACCTGTCGCACCAGCTACTTGGGAGGCTGAGGCGGGAGGATCCCTTGAGCCCAGGAGTTCGAGGCTGCAGTGAGCTATGATCATGCTGCTGCACTCCAGCCAGGATGACAGAGTGAGACCTGTCTCAAAAAATACAAAAATTAGGCCAGGCACTGTGATGAGTGTGCGTACATCAGAGCCTCCCATGTTCAGGTCCCATCACACAGTGGCCTGGCACAGAACATTGGAGCTCTTCAGGAGTGCATGGCTCTACTCCAGTGTGCCTTTCCCTGTGTGAAGTTAACATGGACAGTGAGTGCTCAGAGTGCAGGTTTGAATCTTTCTTGTCTCATCAGTATTTTAAAGGGGTTTTCTTTAGCAACTTTAGCAGTTATAATGCAGAACTTACAAAACGGGCCAACTGTAGAATGGAATCCAAGAATTGCTTTTATATTGACGAAGAGACCGGTACACCCTGCCCACGCTGGCTTGGCCTAGGGACACAGCAGTGTGAGCAGGGGGTGCCTGGGATCTACCCTCGGGCCCTGGCCTGATGTGCCGCTTGGCCAGCCTGAATCCAAGTGAGGAGCAGGCGTGTGCATGGAGTCCTGCGGCAGGTTTGGGTGGGGTGCTGCCAGGACTTGGTTGTGAAGTTTACACGGGTGGAGGTGCCAGTCCTGGTCAGAGAGAGCAGGAGGTAAAGAAGAGAAGGTTAAGAGAAACATCAACAAGAGCTATGTTACTCCAGCTTTTTTTTTTGATTAAAAAGAAAAAAATAGGGCTGTACGTTCTAAAGTAAGAAGTTGGTGTGCTGCCTGTGTTTTTGACTTTATAACTCCCATTTCATGTGCCACCTTGAAAACTGGTGAAGAGGCCCCTGCAGCATCTGTTGCCAGGCATGGGGGCTTTTTGAAAGAGGAGGTGCAAAATAATTAGTGTGATGAGGCGTTCAGAAAGATCGTCTTTCCTCATCATTATGGGAGCTGGGAAAGGATTATATACCTTTTGTTTTTATTTCTTATGACTTATTGCTAGATAAAAGTGTTTCCTCTTTATGCAGAAAGTTGACCTGATGTAAGTGTTCTGTCCACTGACTTGTGTATTTTCTTCTATTAATAATGATCAAAAAGCACTTTTCTTAGAAATGTAAGTAGAACTTTAATTGGAAGGGTTATTGCAGGTTTCTATATTTTAATACTAGAATAATTATTATTGGCACAGTCAAATATTAAAACTGCTGTCTAGTGATCCATGACACTCTAGGAGAGGAGCGTTAATCTCAAATTACAAATTAATGTAGCGTGGTTGGCATGAATCCAGAAATTTAGATGAGGGATGGTAGAGAATCCCATCAGATAACACTCTGGTTCAAATTTAAACTGAAAAAAAGAACCAACTCAGTATTTTTGTTTAGTCTAAACAGTTAAGTGTTGGGAAACTCCTAATTGCTTTGTGGATCTGTTCTTTATATTAGAGTTCCTGATTTCCAGTTGAAATCTGTAGATTTCTTCAGCTTTGCTCTAAGAATAGGGGAGATAAGGGTCATAAAATTTTAAAATATTACTTAGGAAATTATTAATTGCAACCATAGGAAAAATTGCCATCCAGCCTTCTGCAGAATTTTTGTGTAAATAAGTAAAATCAAATGTGAATGATATCCAGAACCAACAAGACTCAATGGAAAGTTTACTTTTTGTTGTTGTAAGATGTCGTATATTAAAAAAGATTGAGGCTAGTGTGGTGGCTCATGCCAGTAATCCCACCACTTTGGGAGGAGGCTGAGGTTAGAGAATGTCTTGAAGCCAGGAGTTTGAGACCAGCCTTGGCAACATAGGAAGACCTCGTCTCTACAAACAATTTTTTAAAAATGAGCCAGGCATGGTAGTGCATACCTGTCGCCCCAGCTACTTGGGAGGCTGAGGCAGGAGGATCCCTTGAGTCCAGGAGTTCGAGGCTGCAGTGAGCTATGATCATGCTACTGCACTCCAGCCAGGATGACAGAGTGAGACCCTGTCTGAAAAAATTAAAAATTTGGCCAGGCGCTGTGGCTCACGCCTGTAATCCCAGCACTTTGGGAGGCTGAGGCGGGCAGATCACGAGGTCATAAGTTCGAGACCAGCCTGGCCAACATGGTGAAACCCCGTGTCTACTAAAAATACGAAAAAATAGCCGGGCATGGTGGCACGTGCCTATAATCTCAGCTACTCAGGAGGCTGAGGCAGGAGAATTATTTGAACCCAGGAGTTAGAGGTTGCAGTGTGCTGAGATCACACCACTGCACTCTAGCCTGGGCAACAGAGCGAGACTCCATCTCAAAAGAAAAATAAATAAATAAATAAAAAAGAGAGTAGAACATTTTTGCTGAAGTGTTCATTGTTTGAGCAACTTATTATTGGAGTTTACTCATAGTAATACAGAGTATAAGCGTGGTTTTTCTCATGCAAACACATTAATCTGTTTGCCGAAACAGGAGGACTGACTGCTTTTGTTTTATTTTAGGTTGATTCAGGAAGAAAAAGAAAATACAGAGCAGCGGGCAGAGGAGATTGAAAGTCGAGTTGGCAGCGGAAGTCTAGACAATCTTGGTCGTTTTAGATCAATGAGCTCCATTCCCCCCTACCCTGCTTCCTCGCTTGCTAGCTCCTCCCCTCCGGGCAGTGGGCGCTCCACCCCACGAAGGATCCCTCACAGCCCAGCCCGGGAAGTGGACAGACTGGGCGTCATGACCCTTGTACGTATCCGCCCTTTCCCTGCTGTGGCTGCTCTCAGCATACCTGTATGAAATCTTGGACACTACAGATCTACCCACAAGAAAATCAAGTACATTCATTATTCTAAGAGGTTCAAGATTATAAAAACTAGTTACTATTTAATCATTCAATTATGACAAACTAATTTTAATATTTGGGACCGGGCGTGGTGGCTCACGCCTGTGATTCCTCACACTTTGGGAGACTGAGGTGGGCAGATCACTTGAGCCCAGGAGGTCAAAACCAGCTGGGCAACATGGCAAAACCCTGTCTTTACAAAAAGTAGCTGGGCGTGGTGGTGTGTGCCTGTAGTCCCAGCTTCTCTGGAGGCTGAGGTGGGCAGATCACCTGAGCCCAGGAGGTTGAGGCTACAGTGAGCCATGATTGCATCACTGCCCTCCAGCCTGGGCAGCAGAGTGAGACCCTGTCTCAAAACAAATCCCCAAAAATATTTTTAAAAAAAGTTTAATATTTGGATGACCAGGCTAGCATGCCACCATTTGTTTGTGTGACATTAGGCATGACAGCTTTGCAAAGTACAGCAGCCAGAAAGGGAAATATTTTCTGTTTTCTAGGAAAAACCACTTAGCAAAAGTAAATAAAGGCAGACATCAGAGCATATGGGAAAATGTACAAAGGGAGTCAGTGCATTTCTTTCCTTTTGGAGTGCCGAACCAGCTTCCAGGGCATCTACTACCAAAAAAAAGAAAAACGTGAAATGGGTTCTGCATGTGAAGCCGTGAACAAGCCAGCTGCTTCGTGGCTCCCTAAGGAAGCAGATGGGCTTCTTCCCTTCACAGCTTAGGGTCACCTCTCACCTGGAAATGCGATGACCTTCTGGTGTTTGGTGTTTGCAAAGTGTGCAGATCTGAGGAATGTTTAAAACTTTCCTGTGGGCCTGGCACGGTGTCTCATGCCTGTAATCCCAGCACTGTGGGAGGCTAAGGTGGGAAGATTGCTTGAGCTAGGAGTAAAGAGACCAGCCTGGGCAACATAGTGAGAACCCCATCTTTATCTAAAAAAAAAAAAAAAACTATCTTGTATATTTAGGACTTGTCAATGTGTTGTCAATGAAATACTTCATATTTACACCATTTGCTTTTTAACTGTGCTTCTATCATATTTTTTCCCATTACCATCTATTTTCGTTTTTAGTTGTATTGTTAGCCAGCATGCAATTAAATCGACGGTGAATCATTTTAGTGGCATATGAGGTGGTAACTAATCTGTTTTGCAGTGTTTTGAAATACTGTTTTTATAATTTACATCATCTACTAATTAGGTAATATTTTAAACTCTTTGACTGTTTTATTTGTGGGTTTGTGCTTATTTCTGTCCAGAGAATTTGTAAAAAACAGTTGTGTATGTATATATATTTTTTCTGGTTTTGTAATTCCGTATGCTGGCTGACAGTCTCTATGCTTACGTCATTGGTTTTGATTTCCTGTCATCCTTTTGTTTTATTATTTTAGCCATCTCCAGATTCATTTTTAATCCAGACCTCAGGTCCCCATCAGTCTGTAGTTTACTTATCCACCTCCCCTCCCAGTTCCACCCCATGCTATAGCGATTCTTCACAGCATGCTCAGGTAACCACGCAACTGTGTGTGTTCGATCATGTGTGAGTCTGTGCTGTGATGACTTTGTTAATGGGTTGTTTTTTTCTCAGTTAAAAGTATCTTTTTCTCAATGGTAATTTAAATTAGTGTATTACTATATAGTAAGTATGGATACAGGCAAGACATAGGTGTTTAAGAGTGTTTTTACGCAAATTATGTAGGATTTGTGTAATTCATAAGTGTTTCCTACATAAATAATCTAAGCGTAGAATTAATGGAAGCTGTTGACACAAATAGTATGCTTTCTGGTTCTTATGATTGTATTCAAGACTGTAAATCTCATCAGCTTGTTGAATCTCATCAACTATCTCTAATAGGTTGTTTTTAAATTAAAATATCTTATGTGAATCATAGGATGGATGTAAAGATTCTACCTAATATTATGCTAGCTTTTGTTCTTACATATTTTCACAGGATACCTTGCTTTAAGCAATAAATTTATTTTTGAAAAGTGGTAAATCAAATTCTAGGTAAGGATTTTACATTAATGTCCAACAGGTGATTAACTAAAAGTAGGTTTGTTCAGTTTTATAATTGGTATTGCAGTAACTTCCTCATCAGTTGGAATATTTTTAATTATAACATGGATTTTTATTAAAGAAAACTAAGTTATAGAGAGGTTTGGCTTAGAACAGATGATTGTTAGGGCCTTTTATTATATAGAATGCCATATTTTAATAAAACACATGAAATAGAATTTTATGTAAGTAATAATTTATAGTGTTTCTCTAATAAACCTTTAATAACTTATATTTAAATTTTTTGGTGAAAAAATGTTTCCATAATCAGTTACATTTTCTCTAAATCCTGTCTCCTGTCATTTCTATTTTAATATATTTGTTTATACTGATCCTTGAATTTTTAACTTCAAAGCGTATAGTAAATCTGGTTTCTCTTCATTTCTTTGCATGCATCTATCAGCCTAGTGATTTAAGGAAACATCGTAGAAAGGTAAATTGTTTAGTAATTTAACATATCTTTGTATCTCCATAATGTATTGAAGAGTACCTATCATATTTTACGTAAATGTAGCATTATGTAGTTGTATGATAATGAATGGTTGGTGTTTTAATGGAAGTGTTTAAAGTGACCTAGCACCTTACTGATGATTGTTCTATTGGAAATTGGTCATTAGCGGTTTTCACAGAACACTGGGGCAAATGTAACAGCTTGCCATTCTCTCACCTTTTCAGCCTTCTGATCATTACACGCTTATTCATAGTAGACGTAGTAATTTTAAAAATAAGAAATTACTAGTTCAAAGCTATAGATTGTAGATTCGGGGGAACCCATTTTCATAATAATCACAGCTAGCATTGGGCTCTTGCTGTATGCCGGGCACTGTGCTGAGTGCTTTCCCAGTCTGGTACAGGCTGAGTGTCCCTGATCTGAGATGCTTAGGGCCAGAGGTATTTCAGATTTCAGATTTGTTTAAATTTTGAACTATTTGCATTACACTTACTAGTTGAGCCTCTCAAATCTGAAAATCCAAAAGCTGAAATGCTCCATTGACCATTTCCTTCAAGCATCATGTCAGCACTCAAATTATAGATTTTGGAGCATTTTGAATTTCAGATTTTTGGGTTTGGGATGCTCAACCCGTATTTAATCCCCATACACATCCCTGTGAGGTTACTGTTGTTATCCCCATTTTACAGATGTGGAAACTAAAGCTTAGAGAGGCCCCACAGTGCACAGTGCAGATTTGAGTTCAGATTTGTCTGATTTCAAAACCTGACAGTTGACCACTTCACCATCTAGCCTCACTTGTCTCAGATACTCTGACCTCCCTGGCAGCACTCCTACAGAAGGAGGCCCAAGGCCACTTCTCTTTAGAGATAACTGTGGATTGGGCCTTCCTGTTCTCGAAGGAAGTAGAGTACATTAGGAGCAGATCTGCTCAGTGGCTGTTCTTTATGTTGACCCCAAATCTCTCCCTCATCACTTTCACGCTCTGGTCTGTATTCTGTGCCCCTGTCTGAAACCCACCTGATAGTGCGGTGACCGGACAGCTCTTCGGATACCTAAAGGCAGCTATCCTCTGACAAAAGCGTGGGACCTGGTCAGCAGCTGTCTGTGAGCTGCTCTGTTGGGTGATTTAGTGAAACTGCTTGGGTTCAGATCCTAGTTCAATCGCTGATGAGTTTGTGACCTGGGGTCTGTTTGTACCTCGGTTTGCTCTCCTGAGAAGTGAAGATAATGATAGAACAGTGCCACTTAAAGTGGCATTGGACCTGTGGCTGTCTGTGGTGAGATAAGGAGCTTACACCAGCAGCAGCAAGACACAGAGCACGGCCTTCAGTTCAGCTGACTTCTATTGGATCGTTTTTTCTTTATTTTTTGATAGCAAGATTTTCTGAGTGAAGGAAGTAGCATGTTGATTGACACTTAGACATGATAACCTGGCCCTGTTGGTCACTGGTAACTTCAGCGTGCTACTTGGTGTCTTTGAGGAGCCTAGTCCTCGGGTGGTTGTGAGGTTAAACCAGGGGTGCGTGCAGAGTGCCACGCCTGGTGCCAGACCTGGTCCACAGGAGACTGTCGCCTTCCTCCTTTGTGCCAGTGGTGTTGGTGTAGACCAAGAGGACTTCCCTGCTTTCTAGTAGGCCTGAGCTGGGATGGAGGCAGAAGTCTGACACGTGACAGCACTACAGCATATGGAGGACTGCGGAGGGCGGCGTGTGGAGGGGTGTGGAGGCTGGCGTGTGGAGGGGTGCGGAGGGTGGCACGTGGAGGGGTGCAGAGGGCAGCGCTGGCCGGGCTCACGGGGCTTTCCCCGGACCCTGTTAACAGCTTATAGCCGGCTGCGTGTCAGCTTTCTCTGTACCCTGTTTTTGGTTTTGTTTTTTTAAAACAGATGATTGTTTTAAACTGAATTTTGAAACTTAAGCTGCATGTTGATAATTTCTAGCTTTGAAAGCCTTTCATTGTTTTGTGATTGTAACTGGTAATTAGGAAAGGATGCAGGATTCATTTGCATTTTAACTGTTAGTTGAGATTATGTCCTAAGTGAGCGCAGCTCCATTTTGCATTGAATGCACTTGGTCCTCCCTGAGCCACAGTGGGGCTACAGTAGGATTGATACACTTTACACAATCCCATTTAAGAAGCAGAAATTCAAACTGAGCCCAGTGGTACGTGCTTGTAGTCCCACCTACTTTGGAGGCCGAGGCAGAAGAATCAGTTGAGCACAGGAGTTTGAGGCTGCAGCGCACCATGATCACACCTGCAAATAGCCACCGCAGTCCAGCCTGGGAATCGCAGCAAGAACCTGGCTCTTAAAATTTTTTTTTAATAAAATAAAGTTCACTGTTCAAGTCTTGCTGTTTATAGTAATGCTTACTGAACATGTTTTATGAAATCCAGTCCCACTCAAAACCAGAAAACACAAATGTATAATAAGCAGGATCTGCCTAGACCCTGCAGGGGTGAGTCTGTTCACTGTTGTTACCACCATCCTGCTCCCTCAGCACATGGGCATATTCATGTTCCACTGCAAAAACAAAAAAACCCAGGGAGTCTGACAAAGATCATCTTGTAATGATAAGCCTAGAAGTATTTTCTTTTAAGCCATATTGAACAAAAATGTTTAAACTGCGTAGAAGTGCTTCAATTTATAGTGTCCGTCCAAACATTTTTGGGAAATATGAGCCATACACGTGTATGGGGGTCATGGGCTGTTCCTTGTTTATTTTTACCCTGTTTAGACAAAAAAGTATTTGACAATTTTGCCCAAGAGGTTTCTGCCCTCTCTAGTGTTTCTTTTGAAGGACATCAGGAGATAAACATATTTGTTGCTGGCTCTTCATTAGTGCAAGTTAATGCTGTCTGACGTTTGTAACGATGTGGTTTATCGGCATTGTTCAGATCTCTGCTGCCCCTTCAGAGACTGTCCTCATGATGTGCCTAGGATTCCGGGGAGGGCAGAACCTTGGGCTGCATGGAGGAGGCTGAGGATGAGAGGCATCCCTGTGTCCTGCTGGGCCCCAGCGCATGCTCGTGGGGAGGCAGACCAGGAGTCTGACGGCTCTGTGGTGCTGTGCTGTGTGGCCCTTCAGAATGGTGCCAGACTGAAACAAGACTTTCTGTGCTGGCAGAAAGCACAGTGAATCGATTTTCAAAGAAGTTTATGGCTGTAATTTAAGGCCCGAGTTTTTCACTGCTGTTAACTAACTCTGTGCTTCTCTCACCCCTCAGTTGCCACCTTCCAGAGAAGAGGTACGAGATGACAAGACAACCATAAAGTGTGAAACCTCCCCACCTTCCTCCCCGAGAGCCCTTCGGTTAGACCGGCTGCACAAAGGGGCGCTGCACACCGTCAGCCATGAGGACATCAGGGACATAAGGAAGTAAGGAGCCTGCAGCAGCCCCATGCAGAGCGCACTTGTCTTTTCGTTTCCAGTGTTGAGAAATCGACGAATCTTTTCTTGAGTAAAACAGTGATTTTCTAGAATTACACATTAATTCGGTTGAGTGTATTTACATGTTACACTTAGAATGCCTACCACTGCTCTGGGCTATAGTGAAATCCAGCAGAAGATGCATATCTGTTTGGGCAAGCTTAGTTTGGAAAGAAAGGAGTTAAATGATATCAGCAAGTTTTGGAAAAACTTCATGTCTTCAGAGTCTACAAATTGACTACTTTCTATTCTTGATGGAGAGTTTGGCAAGCAGATGACAGGCTTGGGATTGGAACCGCTCTCTAGGACAACTCGTGCCTTTCTTGCGCCTTTTGTAAGCTGTGGAGAGTACCAAGTTGTAATTACCAATTTACTGAGTGTCCCCTCTCAGGAAACCAATTAGCTATTTTGTTACTAGTCTACTATCTATGCTATCTTTTTTTTTCTTTTTGATATAGAGTCTCGCTCTGGTGCCCAGGCTGGAGTGCAGTGGCATGATCTTGGCTTACCACAACCTTCACCTCCCAAGTAGCTGGGACTACAGGTGCACGCCACTATGCCCGGCTAATTTTTGTATTTTTAGTAAAGATGGGGTTTCACCATGCTGGCCAGGCTGGTCTCGAACTCCTGAGCTCAGGATCCGCCTGCCTCGGCCTCCCAAAATGCTGGGATTACAGGCGTGAGCCACCGCGCCCGGCCCCTCTTTTTTTAAACTCCATTGGATTTCGGTTCTGTGCCAGGCAATATGCAGGGGAGACATGTATATTAATTTTTGCAGTAACTCCTCAGGCAGTTAACATTGCCACGATTCTCAGCTGAGCAGAGTAATGCTCAGGGCGGTTGTGGGAGCTGCTGGAGGGGAAGCAGGCAGACCATTGGGCTTTAGCACCTGATGGCGTGGAGTCAGGGCCTCCCCTGGAGGGGAGGGGAGCTCCATGTCAGAGAGAGTCTCAGCTGCCCAGAATGAGTCTCCGTGCTGGCCTTGCCAGGAGCCTGCCTTTATCATGCATGATGCGCTTGGTGAGGAAGATGTGTGTGAAAGAGACTGGAAGTGCTTGTAGGGAAGTTTGCGACTGTTAATACGTGAAGTATCCTACAAGGGCACGTGGTAAAGATCCGTTTTCTTTCCTCGAAGCTCCACAGGCTCCCAGGACGGTCCCGTGAGCAACCCCAGCAGTAGCAACAGTAGCCAGGACTCGCTCCACAAAGCCCCAAAGAAGAAAGGCATTAAGTCCTCCATTGGCCGCTTGTTTGGCAAGAAAGAAAAGGGCCGACCTGGACAAACTGGCAAAGAAGCATTAGGACAAGGTTGGTTGGTTTTCCGCACCCTTCTCAGCACCCAGGGGTCGGGGAGGAAGGCACTGCCTTCAGTGCCAGCAGTTGCCACGCGGTGCTCCGGGAGCCGTGTGCTCTCCAGGGAGCAGCAGCTGTGAAGGCTTGGGAGCTAGAGAGCAGCAGTTTATATGAAGGCATGGGAGCTAGAGAGCAGCGGTTTATGCCCACTTGCCACTCAGGTACAACACATTTTCTGTCTTGAGCATTTCTGTCTTGCGCATTTGGTTATCTAGTCAGAAACTTAACCTTAAGAAATGATTTCACTATGAACCTGCAAATATTCATCCGCCTATTTATGAAAACATAGAACTTTGTCATGCTGATTTTTACTTCTGGGCTGTTGTGCTTCCTCACAGCTGGTGTTTCCGAGACGGATAACTCATCTCAGGATGCCTTGGGACTTAGCAAATTGGGGGGACAGGCTGAAAAAAATCGTAAACTTCAAAAAAAGTAAGCTTTGTATTATTTCTTCATCTCATCGAATGGTTTTCAGTTGTGCCTAAGCTCTAACTAGTGTTTTTTAATTATAATAGCTAGCTATGTATATATGCACTATATTCTGAAAGCTTTACCTACAGCCTTAATTAAGCGGTACTTTCTGGAAGATTTAGTGTTTGTGAAATTTCGAAGAAACTCACACTGGTATCCCTATCATCTTGGAAAGTTGTTCAACCAGGAGATAGGGTGGGTGAGAGTTGGACTCAGCTGCCTGAGCACTGGAGTCGGCCCTGGCGCCTGCAGAGTTCACTTTGTGATGTTGAGGAAGTGACCTAGCATCTCTGTGCTTCAGTTTTCTCCTCTGTAAAGTGGGGATCCTAGTAGTACATACCTTGTATGGCTTTTATGAGAATTAAATGGGATAATATGCATAAAGTTCTTTAAATAGTACCAGCAAGTAATAAACAAGTTGTAACTGTGGCCAGTACAGCGACTGTTGCTTGCCAACGTTCAGGATTTGCTCTTCATACTAGTGATCTGTCTGAAACATTCGTCATGTTGCATTTTTTTCTCTTCTGTAGATTTTGTAGTTTTATCTCAAATAGACTCCCAATTTTATAGCCTGTTTATTAAGTTTTAATTCTAAACTAAGTCTGCTTCTGACAATAAGCTGTAATATTTGGGATGGCTTTCAACAAAGGAGCACAGGCAGTGTGATGCCCCGGGGTGAGGGTGTGGAGGAATCGGGTTTCTGTCCCTGGGCCTTCTGGGATGCGGGATGAGTTGTGTGTTGGCTGACTGTAGATGAGCTAGATAGGCTGAGACAATGCCCAAGTGAGCTAACAAATGAAAAACAAAACTAAACCCACTTCTGCAATAAAATAGGCAGTTTGTATAGTCTATGGGGTAAGGGCTGAGCTTGAGAAATGTGGAGGATGGTAACGCCAGGCTTACAGGGTGAAACTTGATGGGCTGTGTGATGACTCTGACTGTGGGAAAAATCATCTGGCCACTTTTAAGTGCCCTGAGAAACCAACGCTCATCTGGAAATTGGGGCCCAAAGACGCACCAGAGCCTATGGGGACCCTCTCCCCTAGAGGCCCCTTTGCCTTTAGCCCCTAGAGTTGCCAGCTGATTTTTTCTGTTGTGAAATCTATCTCATTTTAGTTTTCTTTTCAAAGCCTTTATAAATGCTTTATTGATTATATTTTAGGTAAAATGCTCTTATGTTAACAGTACCATAGGAATACTCAGTTTTTTGGTTCCCTGTACATGGAAATTTATAGAAACCATGTAACAGCAAAATCTGATTTGAACATTGCTATGCTTGAACTGTGTAAGAAATTTTTTTTTTTGAGACGGAGTCTCGCTCTGTCACCCACGCTGGAGTGCAGTGGCGCAATCTTGGCTCACTGCAAGCTCTGCCTCCTGGGTTCACGCCATTCTCCTGCCTCAGCCTCCCGAGTAGCTGGGACTTATAGGCGCCTGCCACCACACCCGGCTAATTTTTTGTATTTTTAGTAGACACGGGGTTTCACCGTGTTAGCCAGGATGGTCTCGATCTCCTGACCTCGTGATCCGCCCGCCTCGGCCTCCCAAAGTGCTGGGATTACAGGCATGAGCCACCGTGCCCAGCCAAGAATGTTTTAAAATAACTTGGGTAATTGCCATTTGGCCCTGTGAAACTTAATGTTAGAACTAAACTCTCTGCCTCCTGGAAACATGCTAGGAAAATTTCATTCCTTAGATTTTGCTTATGTTACTGTTTTTATTATAGTAAGTATGAGGAAGTGAAATAAAACTTCTCTGTCGTTTATGTTGTGCTTGGGATCCATGTGGAAGTTCTGAAATGTACCAGCTCCTTAGTGGGGAAAATTTCCAAGTACAAAGATTATTTGTCTGACTATAGAGGGCAGTTTCATTTTTTTCACTTAAACTGAGATAAAATTGATTTTAGAAAAAGTGCTTTGATTGATTGATTGATTGATTGATTGAGACGAAGTCCCTCACTCCATCGCCCAGGCTGGAGTGCAATGGTGCGATCCTGGCTCACTGCAACTTCCGCCTCCTGGATTCAAGTGATTCTCCTGCCTCAGCCTCCCAGCAGCTGGAATTACAAGCGTGTGCCACCATGCCCAGCTAATTTTTTTGAATTTTTAGTAGAGATGGGGTTTCACCATGTTGGCCAGGCTGGTTTTGAATTCCTGACCTCAAGTGATCTGTCCACCTTGGCCTCCCAAAGTGTTGGGATTACAGGCGTGAGCCACCACGCCTGGCCTAAAGTGTCTACATATAAATGTGAAAAAAAGTGCATTTTCCAGAAAAAGTATTGTGTGAATACAGTTTAATATTTATGCCATTCTTAAGAATGAACATATATTTCTCAGAATTATTTTCTTCTTATTAACCTCTGATTTAACTCAAAGGTGTGCTTTTAACTGCAAAATTTACACAGCCAGATGCTTTCACTTACAGAGAACTTAAGGAATCTGGTGAGTTTGGTGGCAAGCTGATTTCAAGTTTTGTAAGACACAGCATGGTGGGCGCTTTTGGTGCCTGGGATACGTAGTAATGAACCTGCAAGTCGGGGCTGGCTGTCCTAGAGCCATTCGTCAGCTTTGATAGTGCATAGTGCTTCCACAGCACTTTCAGAATTCCCCAGGGTTATTGAAACACCGTCTCTTGAAGTAACCTTGCTTTTAAAGTGTTCCCTTTTTATGTTCTCCTTTTTGTCTTCGTAGTGCTTTCTCAGGGTAAGCAGACTTAGGAGATTTGCTGGGCTGAATGTGGGCAGTCACCAGCCACAGGCTGTATGCTGAGCTTCCTGAGAGGATCTTTTTATTTTTTTATTTTTGCCCTTGCAAAATAAAAGAAGGTCCTTGCACCGTTGGCCAGGCAGAAGTGCAGTGGCGCGTTCACCACTCACTGCAGCCTTGACCTTTATTTTTAGTAGAGATAGAGGTCTCACTATGTTGACCAGGCTGGTCTTGAACTCCTGGCCTCAAGTGATCTTCCCGCCTCTGCCTCTCAAAATGTTGGGATTACAGGCGTAAGCCACCACACCTGGCCCAAGGATCTTTTTAGTTTTGCATGAGAAATGCTGACTCCATCCATTTCTCATTAGGGCGACCCTACATCTTTCCTCAGGACTCTGCCAGTGTGCCATGGCCATGGAGCGTGGGAGGGGCTATGCCTGGGTCACAGAACTGTACTTGTGGTGGTGGTGTTTTTTTATGGGTTTCGGAGAGGGTCCTGTTCTGTCACCCAGGTGGCAACTGTACTTGTGAAAGCAAGTCTTGTTCACTCTATGCAGGGTGCCAGAGGATTGAAAAGCTTCAGTCTTATGAAAGCAAGGCAATATATTTAGTTTGGGTAGTTGAGAGAAAGCACTTCCTCCCATCCCTTACATACTGTTTGATCAGCAAAAACTCACACAAGCTTCTCATTATGAAAGACAGCTTTACCATTATGCTATGTCTTAATTATAAAATGTACAACATTATTCACAAATTATATGACCTTTCTGCATTATAGCATTCTCAGTAGCAAGTGAAAGAGCCAAGTCTGAGATCAAGCAATAAAGGAGGAATGTAGTTGTTCATGTAAATGAACAGCCCAGAGGGCCAGGGTGGAGTGGCCTCAGCCATCTCCAAGTTCTGGACTCTGCATCCCCTCAACACAGGGGCCTTCTTCCCATGACTGGAACAGTCCCCCCAGAGAAAACAGGGACTCTGATGTTCCCACCTGGAGTGCCAGCCCAGGGGTGTGGTCCCATGTTTGGTCTTACAGATCATGGACTGATCTGATAGGGGAGGGGAGCCAGGACACACACCGAGGCCTGGGCCCGCCACCCGGATGGGGTCTCCTCTGCCTTCTCCCTAACTTCCTGTGACTCTTACACACATCCGTCTACCTCCACTGTCTTAACACTGTTTCCACTGTTGCCTCTGGACCCAGAAGCGTCTCCATTCTGGAAAAGACTTTTTATAAAAGCTAGTGATCATTGCCAGGAAGAGGGTACTGGTGAAGTCTAGGACAGTGTACACCAGTCTCCAAGTAATAGAAGTAAAGAATTATTTTTTGACGATTATTTTTATTTACAGTGAGTATCTATTACATGTTAAAAAACAAAGTCTCTGGCAGAGTGCCAAGGCTGAGCATAAGTTGGGAACCCTCCAGACTTGGCAGCAGTCAGATCCTCCCTGCTCCTTGGCCAGGCCACGGACACTCAAGGCCTTAGCAGTTAACCAGATTGTTAGCGTTCAGAGCTTTTTCTGGGATTGATGTGGCAGGAATTACCTGTACTACTTCCTAGACCCACCAGTGTGTGAAGGAAGCTCTACTGGCTGTCTTTGAAGGGCATTTGTCCCAAGGGAACAGAAGGCAGGGTTTCAGCCACCACCTGGTGATTGGCGCCATGCGGCGCGTCCTTCCTCCCAGCCCCTTCATTTCGCGTCTTGCAATACCACTTCATACTCCTAAGAAAAGTCTGCTGCTATTAAAATGTATTGAAGAGCCAATATCAAATTTTTAGAAATAAGAGATTCTATGGTGTATGTCTTATGAAATTATTATAGAAAAAATGGACTAAAAGCAGCCTAGGGATGTTTGAATGACTTGGGGATATCTGTACTTGCAAACCAAATGTATGTGTCCTCTCCATTACAATGACACCTTCTCTCTGAGGCTTTTTATTTTTTTTAAACAATTAGCCTCTTTGAAAGCCTTGTAGGTAAACACTTGAGAAATAAGATGAGATTCACCAAGCTTATAGTGTTATTTCTCAGATACCTATGTTAGACAACATTATGTTAACTTGTTTGATTCTGTAAGGAGATGAGGATTCTGTAGAGAGTCAGAGGGAGTCATTCAGTATTTTCTCACTCAGGCATTCTTTGTAGTATGCACAGAACTCGTGTGAAATGGATGGTGTTGATACTGTTAAAGCTGTAGAAGATGAAAGGAAAATGATGAGAATTTATAGTCGTCTCTCAGAGTCTGTGGGGGATTGGTTCCAGGACCCCTCCTGAATACCAAAATCCATGGAAGCTTAAGTCTCCTGTATAAAATGCCATGGTATTTCCATGTAACGTAGGCATAATCTCCCGTAGACTTTGAATCATCTCTAGGTTCTTTACAATACCCAATGGAATATAAATGCTATGTAAACAGCTGTTGTACTGTATTTTTTGTTGTTGTTTTTTCCCACTGAATATTTTTGATCTGCAGTTAGTTGAATGTGTGGATGTGGAAGCCGCAGATACAGAGGGCAGACTGTATACTGCTAGACTTTTGCAAATGCTCAGAACACTTTGTTAACTTATTTTATATATGTGTATAATAGTGGTTCCTTGATTTTGTTTTTGCTGGTTTTAATTTTTTTTTTTAGACATAGGGTCTCACTCTGTTGCCTAGGCTGGAGTGCAGTGGCACAGTCATGGCTTACTGTAGCCCTGACCTCCTGGGCTCAGGCAATCCTTCCACCTCAGCCTCCCAAGTAGCTGAGACTACAGGCATGCGTCACCATGCCTGGCTTTTTTTTTTTTTTTTTTTTAATTTTTGTAGAGATGCATGTCATTATATTGCCCAGGCTGCTCTTGAACTACTGGCCTCAAGCAGTCTTCCTGCCTCAGCCTCCCGAGTAGCTGGGACTACAGGGGTGTGCCACTACACCTCGCTAATCTTTAAAATTTTTTGTAGAGTTGGAGTCTCGCTGTGTTGTCTAGGCTGGTCTTGAACTCCTGGGCTCAAGTGGTCCTCCTGCCTCAGCCTCCCAAAGAGCTGGGATTACAGGTGTGAGCTACCGTGCCTGGCTGATTCTTTAATTTTCAATATCTTCTCCTTTATAGGCATGAATTGCTGGAGGAAGCCCGGAGACAAGGTTTACCTTTTGCCCAATGGGATGGTCCAACGGTTGTGGTCTGGCTAGAGGTACATCCTTCATTTAACATGCAGTTGCATGAGTTACAGTATGTGAACTTCCTGTTCTACCTTGTAGACTGTACCTCACTGTGCTGCCTTCCGCTTTCCGCCTCCAGCTCTGGGTTGGGATGCCAGCGTGGTATGTGGCTGCCTGCCGAGCAAACGTGAAAAGCGGGGCCATCATGTCGGCCCTGTCCGACACAGAGATCCAGCGTGAGATCGGCATCAGCAACCCCCTGCACAGGCTGAAGCTGAGGCTGGCCATCCAGGAGATCATGTCACTGACCAGCCCGTCCGCCCCGCCCACATCTAGAACGGTACGTTCAGAGACAACCCCTGCATTCTTTGGAAACAGGGAATGCCTCTCTGAAGGTATCCCTGCCCTGCTGACATTGCTTCTCCAGTTCCTTAACAGCATATGGAGTATAGTTCTAATTCAAAATTTTAGTATCACACACATTAGAACTATTAATTTTGGGGAATTGGATGGTCAAAAGAAACTTTATTAAATGCTTTTATGAAAGATTGGCTAGAATGGCATCATACTATAAAAATATGAGCTTTTTTAAACATAGAAAAGCGATTACAAATTTAAATATGAAAATATGAAATATGAAACTACCAAAAAAAATTGGTAGAGATGGGGGTCTCGCTGTGTTGCCCAGGCTGGTCTTGCACTCCTGGGCTCAAGCAGTCCTCCCACCTCAGCCTTCCAGTGTGCTGGGATTACAGGCGTGAGCCACCACGCCCAGCTGAGTTTATCAAAATTGAATCAGTCTAAGGGCCTCTTGAAAGAAAACCTTAATATTTTAAGGACACATTTTATAATTAAATGTTTTGAATTTCATTTTTCAATTTTCATGATTCAAACTGAGTAATTAACATTTGTGCTATATATAAAGGTATTTGCTAAGCCAGTTATAGTGTATTTTAAAATGTTACTGGAATATAATATACATATAGAGAAATGCACATATGAGTGAACAGTTGAATGAATTTGTAAGTCAGCATCCCCTGTGTGGTCCACACCTACATTGAGAAATGGGATCTGACCAGGGCTCTGAAGGCCTGCTGCTCCTTCTGAGGCACTGCCCCTTCCCTAGGGGTGAGCACCTGGCTCCTGATGCCATAGACTGCTCCGTTTGTTTCGTTCTTCATGTGTATAAACAAGATCATGTAGTATTCACTCTCTTGTGTCTGGCTTCTTTCACTTAATGTTACGTCTGTGAATTCCTCCGTATCATTCCATGTGTAAGTAGCATCTTAAGGAGTAAAATTTTTGTGTCTAGTTCAGAGGACTGGCTCTTCCAGGCTTCTTAGAAGCACCCATTTGTTCATTTATTTATTTAAGTTTTTTATTTTTTAGAGGCAAGGTCTTACTCTGTCACCGAGGCTGGAGTGCAGTGGCTCAATCATAGCTCACTGCAGCCTCAACCTCTTGGGCTCAAGCGATCTTCCCACCTCAGCTTCCCAAGTAGTTGGGACTACAGGTGTGCACCACCACACCCAGCTAATTTCTAAAAACTTTTTAGAGACAGGGTCTTGCTATGTTGACCAGGCTGGTCTGGAACTCCTGGCCTCCAGTAGTCCTCCTGCCTCGTGTCCCTGAGTGCTGAAATTACAGGTGTGAGCCACCATGCCCAGCCAGAAGCATCCATTGAAATATAGCTGACATACTAGTAAGAGATACTTGTTATCCCACCATCAAAACTGATCCCTAAGGAATTTTTGTATTTTTTGTAGAGATGGGTCTCACTGTGTTGCCTAGGCTGGTCTGGAACTCCTGGGCTCAAGTGATCCTCCTGCCTCAGACTCCCAAGTAGCTGTGACTACAGGCATGCACAGCCATGCCTGGAAAAGGTCCCTAAAGAATTCTAATCCTCCCTTCCCCATCATTCCAGTTTGTAGACATTTTTTAAAATAAAAACTAAAGGGGAAAATAAAGATGAGATCACTGGTTGCCTTGTAACCAGTGTTTTACTGTATTTGATTTATTTGGCCTGTAGTTGTTTTCCATTTGGGGAGCTGAAGACCCTGGGAGCTCAGGATTTCAAGCAGTTCACAAATCTGCAAATGTTCATCCAACATGAGCTGTACTTATACAGTTTCTCTCCATGTGGGAAGTCCCTGAAAGTCCTTCAGAAGGGTTATCCTACGTGACAAAGAACTATGTTAATAAAAACAAGCATGGTTATTGGGAGATAAGGGCAGGCCAACTCCAGATTTATAAAGTTCAGACTTTCTACACTGGCTGGATTCCCAGTCTCTGCTTTTAGTCTCCTGAGGAGAGAACAAATTCTTGTTGCGATGAAGGGCCTCACACATTTCTCCAAAGGAGCACGTCAGCGCTGGATTCAGGGCTCCCAGTTACCTTACAAAAGAAGTTTTGAGGGGTTTTATTTGTTTTATTTATTTTTTTCTTCTTAATGAACAAATTACGGTGATGAACAATAAGCTTTGTCCTCCCCTGTTGCTCCAAGAGCTCCTTTCCCACAGCCTGCCTCGGGAGCAGTGTCTGAGCTCTTCCCTGGTTGTTTCACATGACAGTGGCCTTGCTGAAAATGAAGGTGCTGTGTGGTTTCTCCCATGTTTATCCACTGTCTTCAGTAATGATGGAGATACCTTACATAAGGCAGACTCTTCATACCATGTCAAAGTGCAAGGAAAAAATCTCCCTCAAGTAGATACACAGGCCACTGTCTGTCTTGTGTCTGGTTCTGATGGCTGCACAGAGGCATCGACACTGCCTAGCACATCCGTGACCCTCTCTGCCCTGCGGCCTGCCTTCAGCCTTTCAGGCCGTCGTGGAGCATCTGCGGCCAAAAGCCCTCCAATAGCCAAAGCAAGAGTTTCATGCTGGATTCTTTGTTGTTAATCTGCTTTAAATATATTGAATCAATAGTTACTTGAGAATTACTCAAAGTTTCCAGAAGTATACAACGTGTTTTCTTCTCTTGATATTTCACATACCTCGGGTAAGCATGGCATCTAAAGCTCTGGGCATCGTGTGCTCTTCTCCTGGTGGTGGTGACCACCCAGTGTTAACAGGGAATGGTTATTCTGTACGGGCATCTGAACTGAAAGAAGAGCGAACTTTGCCTCCTCGGCCCCTTCTCTGTGCCTGTGGCTTATGCGTCTGCCCCTCTCCTCTTTGTCACTGCTTCCCTTGCCCTGGATGTGGTTGGTGCACTGGGGTCACCTTAGACCACAGGAAATGTCTGGTTAACACACGAAGAGATGGAAACGCTCGCAGCCACGCCACAAACGGTTAGTCACACCCCACAGCCTGCACTCCTCCCGGCGCGTTTTCCACTTAAGACCGTCTGGGTTCTTTGCCTTTTTGTTGAAAACAAAAATGTTATTTTCCATTCAGTCGTTCCAAATAAGTATTTCCTTTAGTTATTAGTTGAATGTGTAAGTAGAATTTGTATTTTATTTTAGATTTTTTCCAGGAACTTCAAGTTGGTAGACTCTGTCTTTAGAATAGCTTTAATCTAGCTCTTCTTTTGGAGAGATCTCAGTTGAGCCTCCGTGTGACTGTGTGGCCCTTTCTCCTTCCATGGATGTGCTTGGCATGGAGAGAGTCTGCTCCTTGCATGAGAAGTTGAAATTGTTGGTTTTGCATGAGTTTTGCATGATGCTTTGATAGTCTGAACTTTTTCCCTCAGTGAAGCTGCATCTTCCCTGCAGAGTTGCGTTGCCTGCATTACCGAGCTCACCAATACTAACAGTTATGTTCTTTTGCATTCCTAACCACGTAACCCCAGGAAGATGAGGAGGGAAGCTGGGCTCAGGTTGGAGTCTTTCTCTAATATATTCTTCACTACATGTACAGCAGCAAAAAGCAATTGGAGTGTGAAAACTTGTGTAATCTACTCTTTTTGATGTTTATAGCATCTTAGTTTATTCGGAGTACAGGATCGTTAATGATTTGAAAGCACTGGTCAAGCAAAGCATAGGATCAAAGAGTACGTCTCATGGACAATTTTGAACATTTCTCATATGATGCCATGGCAGTTATTTTTAATTAATGTAGATTGCTTTGTTTAACATATGATCTTGTATACAAAGTCTTGTGGCTTAGGCAGCTTCTGAGATTATGTACGTAATTTCCTGGTAGGGTAACGTTATTACAAGATACACTGATAGGGAAATTGTGTTCTAATAAATTTCCAAACACAAAAATTGGCACAGTGACTTTTCCTGTGTCTTTATGTTGATTTTTTACTAAATACTATCCTAATACTATGTCCACTTAAAGATTTTCTTACTAATGGAATCCTAAGGAATTAAGCCTCTTCTCGAGTACTGTATATTTGAATTTTCAGCTTCTCAATTCTTTAACTCACCAAAAGCTCTATCCCAACTGTTTTGCATTCTGTATGTTCAGACAGCTTGCTGAAATGTCGTGCGATGCCACCAGCCTTCTGTGGTCCGGGTGTATGTCTCAGTGGCACATTGCAGCCATGAGGCATGGACAGGCAGTTCTAGAGGCTTTCCTGAATGGACTGTATCTGAGGGCTTCAGAATAATCATTATATATCTGAAAAGAATCAAAAGGATTTAAAATTCTAATTTTCCTGATTATGAGGTGATGGTTGAAGCAGGTGTTTCCTTCTCTTGGTACTCCTAAAATCTAGCCCATTAGACTGTCCCCCCACCTTTTTTTATTTTTATTTTTTAACAAAATAGAATAGCTATAATGTGATTCTGTGGGCTTTTTTCTCTCTTGATTTAAGCATTCTGTGCCTCTCCTCCAGATAAATAACCTCATTGTTTAACTTGTTAGATATCCCTTTATAGGACCAATCATGACCATAAATGAATTATACAGGGTACATTTCATAATTACTTAAATTTCAGTATATTTTCAACCAGGTAGCAGAACTTGGTTAGTAATTCAGTATGAGATTGCCTGAGTCAGGGACATGAACTGTAAAGTAAGCTTAACCTTGCTCTTTGCAGTGGAGATATAAACAAGACTGAGCTGTGGTGATGGCTCCAGAACTAGCCGACATGCAGCCTAGTGGAAGCTCCCATCACTTTCCCTCCTTCCTCCTTCTTGCTTCCAGATGGGACTGCCACCTGCTGCCAAGGGCAGTGCACTGTGGCCAGTTCTTAAACCAGGGAGAACTTTGAGCTGCCCCTAGACACTCAGGGGAGGAAAACATCAAGGCGTGGTCAAAACCATTTATACGTCATTTAACAAATAGTAAGAGTGCTGGCTGCGCGGAGCGTCTGTGAGCAGGACGCCCGTGGTCCCCCGATCATGGAGCTCCCATTTTATGGAGTTCATAAAACTGGGTTGTACTTGTGACTGTTTCAGTGATGGGAATAAACACTGTGCAGTGGGTGTCTCTTCTAGTTCAGATGTTCTCTGGACTGAGATCACCTGGTATATTTTTTTCCAGAAGGCTGCTAAGGCAGCCCAGGAGAAGAGGTGGGTCTCGCTGGGATGGAGCCTGATCTTTCTGCGAGTTTATGTTATAGGCCACTTCAGGAGTCTCAGCAGAGCATATAATGAGGAAATGGAAATAAGTAGGGTTCTGCTTCCATGCAGTTTTCTATTTAGACAATTCCTTTGTTTAATTTCCCCATTTAAGAATACATAATCAGCAAGCAAGAAAATAATACCAGATATCCATGCTACACGTATCAGGCCTAGGCCAGGTGCAGTGGCTCATGCCTGTAATCCCAGCACTTTGGGAGGCCGAGGCAGGTGGATCACTTTCAGCCCAGGAGGGCAAGACCAGCCTGGGCAACATGGGGAAACCCTGTCTCTACAAAAAATATAAAAATTAGCCAGGTATTTGTGGCTTGAGACTGTAGTCCCAGCTGTTTGGGAGGCTTAGGCTGGAAAATCGCTTGAGCCCCGAAAGGGGAGGTTACAGTGAGCCGATATCATGCCACTGCACTCCAGCCTGGGTGACAGAGCGAGACCCTGTCTCAAATAAATAAATATCAGGCCTGTAAGGGTAAGGTTTAGAAGAGTGAATCAAGCATGGTGATACTGTTAGATATCTTGATGATTACCCAAAAATGTTTGGCATATTTCTCACTTTCTCTTTAGAGAAAGCAGTGAAGCATTTTTTTCTAGTAGAATTTAAACATTCTTTGTTAGAATTTGAGTTATTGTTTCTAGCTTGGACCAAATAACAAATGATACTGGAAGCCATAGTTTCAAGACCAACATGGTGTTAGTTGAGAGTCACTACAAAGATCCCATAATGTAACTATGACCTGTGACCATAACTTAGTCTTCCTCAGCTGGAGACTTCAGGTACCACTGGTACCTTCCTTTGATACGTGTGTGTATATAATGTGTTAGTTCTTTTTCATTGTACACATTTTGCATGCATTCTGTTAGATTTATCCCTGAGGATTTTACCGGTTTTGATACCACTGTAAATGGTACTTTTTAGATTTCAATTTTCAGTTCATTGCTAGTATTTAGAAATATAGTTCATTTTTATAAATTGGCCTTGTATCCTGAAACTTTGCTTAAACCCACTTATTCTGGTAGCTATTTTGTAGATTCCTTTTCTACATTGATAATTTTGTCATCTTCAAATAAAGACAATTTTATTTCTTTTGCAATTTATGTGCTTTTTATTTCTCTTTCTTGACCTCTTACAGTGGCTGGGATTTCCAGTACAGTGTAGAGTGAAAGTGGTGAGAGTGGACATCCTTAGTTTGTTCCTTATCTTAGGAGAAACACATTCAGTCTTTTTTTTTTTTTTTTTCCCAAGAGACAGGGTCTCACCATGTTGCCCAGGCTGTTGTCAAACTCCTGACCTCAAGTGACCCGCCCACCTCTGCCTCCCAAAGTGCTGGGATTATAGGCATGAGCCGCCATGCCCAGCTGAGCAGTCTTTTACATTAAGTATGATGTTCACTGTAGGGTTTTTGTAGATGCCTTTTATCCAGTTGAGGCACTTTTCTTACATTTCCAGAATGCTTGGAGTTCCATAAATGATGACAAATCTTGTCAAATGCTTTTTCTGCATCTTTTGAGATGATGTGGTTTTTTTCAATCTCTTCATATGGTGAGTTTCATTGATTTTTCTTTTCAAATGTTGAATCAACTTATGTTTCTAGAATAATAAGCCATACTTGTCATGATATCTATTGTTTTAATATGTTGTTGACTTGGCAATATTTTGTTACATATTTTTGGATCTGCCTGAGGGCTATTGATCTATAGTTTTGTTACATCTTTGGTTTTGCTCTCAGGATGATGCTGGCCTCATAGAATGAGATATGGTGTTTCAAACTTTTTTGGAACACTTCTTGTAGAATCGTGGTTATTTATTTATTTATTTATGTTGATAAATGTTTGGTAGAATTCACCAGTGAAGCTATCTTGGGTAGAGATTTTCTTTTTTGTATGTTAGAAGATTTATGATTACAACTTTAGGTTCTAATAGAGATACGTATTACCTGTTTCTGAGAAGCTTTGGTAGTTTATCTTTTAAGAAATTTGTCCATTTCATCTAAGTTGCTTAAAATTGTTCACAGTATTCCCTTATTTTCTCAATGTCTATTGAATCTGTATTGATGTCCCCTCTTTGTTGTCATTTTGGTTTTTTTTTTTTTGAGACAAGGTCTTGCTGTGTTACCCAGGCTGGTCTCAGACACCTAGACTCAAGCCATCCTTCTGCTTCAGCCTCCTGAGTAGCTGAAGTTACCGACATGTGCCACCATGCCTGGCTGCCAGCTTTTACTCTTTTTTTTTTTTTTTTTTTTGAGATGGGGTCTCGCTCTGTTGCCCAGGCTGGAGTGCAGTGGCTCAGTCTCGGCTCATTGCAACCTCCGCCTCCCGGTTCAAGCAATTTTCATGCCTCAGCCTCCCAAGTAGCTGGGATTACAGGCGTGTGCCACCATGCCTGGCTAATTTTTGTATTTTTAGTAGAGGTTTTGCCATTTTGGCCAGGCTGGTCCCCTCTTTCATTCTTGATAGTGGTGATTTATGTCTTCTGTTTCGTCTTATCCAGTCCGGCTAGAGTTTGTTAATTTGATTGATACTTATGAAGTACTAGATCTTCATTTCACTGGTATATTTGCTGTTATTTTTCTGTTTTCTGTTTCATTGATTTCTGCTTTTTTACCTTGTTCCTTCTGCTTGCCATGGATTTCATTTGTTCTTCTAGTTTTAAGTTTTAATTTTTTTTTAATTTTGAGACACAGTCTCGCTCTATCTCCCAGGCTGGAGTGCAATGGCATGATCTAGGCTCACTGCAACCTCTACCTCCTGGGTTCAAGCCATTCTCCTGCCTCAGCCTCCCGAGTAGCTGGGACTGCAGGCATGTGCCACCATGCCCAGCTAATTTTTGTGTTTTTAGTAGAGATGGGATTTCACTATGTTGGCGAGGCTGGTGTCCAACTCCTGACCAAAGGTGATCTGCCTGCCTCGGCCTCCCAGAGTGCTAGGATTACAGGTGTGAGCCACCGCACCAGGCTAGTTTAAGTTTTTAAAAGCAGACTCTTGGATCACTGATTTTCGAGGTCTTTCTGCATTGATAATCCTTTGACATGATTTTTGCTCTCAAGGTATTGTTTTAATTGTTTCCCAAAATTTTTGAATTTAAAAAAAAATTTTCTTTAAATTGAAAATATTTTCTGGTGGGGCGCAGTGGCTCACGCCTGTAATCCTAGCAGTTTGGGAGGCCGAGATGGGTGGTGGATCACTTGAGGTCAGGAGTTTGAGACCAGTCTGCCCAACATGGTGAAACCCCGTCTCCACTAAAAATACAAAAATTAGTTGGGTGTGGTGGCTTGTGCTTGTAATCCCAGATACTTGGGAGGCTGAGGCTGGAGAATGACTTGAACCCTGGAGGCGAGGTTGCTGTGATCCGAGATCGCGCCACTGCACTCCAGCCTGGGCGACAGAGGGAGCAATTTCCCCTTGTAATTTCTTGATGTGAATTATTTAGAAGTATGCTAATTTTTAAATATTTAATAGGGGGTTCTAGATAGCTTTTTATTATTGATTTCTAATTTCTGTTGAAATCAAGAGAATGTACCTTGATTTCAGTGTCTTTAAGTATGTTGAGATTTGTCTGTCTTCAAGAATACACTATACAGACATTAAAAGAATATATATTCTGTTGTTGGGTGGCATGTTCTATATTCTGTTGTTGGGTAGAGTGTTCTATATTCTGTTGTTGGGTGGTGTGTTCTGTATTCTGTTGTTGGGTGGATTGTTCTATATTCTGTTGTTGGGTGGATTGTTCTATATTCTGTTGTTGGGTGGCATGTTCTATCTTCTGTTGTTGGGTGGCGTGTGCTATATTCTGTTGGGTGGATTGTTCTATATTCTGTTGTTGGGTGGATTGTTGTATATTCTGTTCTTGGGTGGCGTGTTCTATCTTCTGTTGTTGGATAGCATGTTCTATATTCTGTTTTTGGGTGGCGTGTTCTATCTTCTGTTGTTGTGCGGCATGTTCTGTATTCTGTTGGGTGGATTGTTCTATATTCTGTTGTTGGGTGGATTGTTGTGTATTTTGTTGTTGGGTGGCGTGTTCTGTCTTCTGTTGTTGGGTGGAGTGTTCTATCTTCTGTTGTTGGGTGGAGTGTTCTATCTTCTGTTTCTTTTTGGGTAGGTTTCTGTTTCTTTTTGGTGAGTTTCTGTTTTTTTTGTGGGTTTCTGTTTCTTTTTGTGTGGTTTTGTTTCTTTTTGGGTCGTTTTTTTCAATTTTTGGGGTTTCTATTTCTTTTTGGTGGTGTGTATATCAAGTTCAGGTCAATTGTTAAAGTTTTATTTAGTTTTCTGTTTTTAATTTTTTTTTTTTGTTTTTCATCATTGTATGAGAAAAGTTTTATTTTCAATATAATTGTGATTTGCCTTTTCCCCTTTAGTCCTTTGTACATTTGTTTATCTTTCTCTAAAATATTTTTAATGATTTTATGTTTTGAAAACAAAGTGTTAAAATGTAAACCAACCAGAGATAATTTCAGTGAGCAGTGTTGAATTGAGCCTTCAAACTTGTTCATGAGTCGTGATCAATCTTTGTCACGTTATTATATTAAAAACTATTTCAGAGAGGAAATTTGTAGCCAGTTACAGTTTTTTTTGTAGTTTGATTTAAAAGTTAAATTTATCACAACGAATCATGTATTTTTAATGTTACGATTCCTGTTGTATAAAAATTTTACTAACAAATTTAAAAGGTGAGAAGAAGAGATCAAATTATTTTGCAATTATAAAATTATCATTAGTTTAGCCTTTGAGAATATAGGTAATAGATTAAAAATTCAATTTAAAAATGATATAAACTACTTTTGAGACTTCCTCCATAACTGACCTTTTCCATTTATGAAAAGCAGACACTCGCCTATGGGGACATGAACCACGAGTGGATTGGCAACGAGTGGCTCCCCAGCCTGGGCCTCCCCCAGTACCGCAGCTACTTCATGGAGTGCCTTGTAGACGCCAGGATGCTGGACCACTTGACCAAGAAAGACCTTCGAGGGCAGCTGAAAATGGTCGACAGTTTTCACAGGTAACTTAATGGAGATAGTTCTTACTAATTGGCTAAGATTTTTCACTGTTATCATCTCTAAATCATCTCTCTTTTCTTCCAAATAGAAACAGTTTCCAGTGTGGAATTATGTGCCTGAGAAGGTTAAATTATGACCGGAAAGAACTGGAAAGAAAAAGAGAAGAAAGTCAGAGTGAAATAAAAGGTTAGTACATGACATTTAATTGATTCATTTCAGTCCTACTTGCTGGTGTGTTTGCAGCCTCAGTGACTTCCTATTTTTCAAAAATCAAGAAAGGCTAAATGTAAGTGGAGAAAACTAACTAGTCTAGTGTCATTGCAGAGGAGGGCTGGATGTAGTTTAGTGCTTTTGAGATCCTCTTCCACAGCCAGAGAACTGTTCCCTGTGTTCTCACACATCAGTTGGAGGTTAAATGTCTCTGGCTAGTCATTTCCTATGAGTTGAGAGTTTTCCTTTGGTCATGCCCTATGTACTCCTTCGCTCCGAATTGCTGTTCCACACTATTAGATAACAACAGAGCAAAGCTCACTTGATGATTCAAGTGTGAGAAATACAACCGGGGGCTTATCCAAGGGGTTCAGAACAGGAGAGCGCTGTGCAGTTCTGCTCCCAGAGGGGAAGGAAAGGCAGCGTCCGCATTTCAGCTGGTCCTTGAAGGAGGAGGAGGAGCTGCTTGGGGTAAGGAAAAGGCATTTCAGTTGGAAAACACAGGCCAGGAAGGCATTAGAGGACATGGGACATTAATCCAGAAGATGTGGAGTTGGTTCTCTTCTCTGTTGGGGAGTCTGTCATTCGGTACTCAAATTTATTTGTTTGTTTATTTATTTATTTATTTATTTTGAGACAAGGTCTTGCTCTGCTGCCCAGGCTAGGCTGGAGTGCAGTGGTGTGATCACAGCTCACTATAGCCTTGAACTCCTGGGCTCAAGTGCTCTTCCTGCCTTAGCCTTCCTAGTAGCTGCTGGGACTACAGGTGTGCTCCACCATGCCTGGAATTTTTTTATTTTATTTTATTTTTTTGTAGAGACAGGGTCTCACTGTGTTGCCTAGGCTGATCTCGAACTTTTGGGCTCAGGCGATCCTCCCACCTTGGCCTTCCAAAGTGTTGGGATTACAGGTGTGAGCCACCACACCCAGTCAGAATTTGCTTTTAAAGTTAGACAGTAAACATTAAGCTCAAAGTAATGACTCCCAGAATTCCTGGAATGCAAGGAAGGCACCAATAACAATAATGATAAGAAAAGGCCAGCCTTACTAACAGTGAGTAGGTGCCAGGTGGTGGTGTAAGCACTCGGGTTGCTTTCTTTCATCTTTACCTTAGCCCTGTCAGTCTAAGTGCTGTGTTCATCCCCACTTTATACTAAGAAAGAAACTAAGGATAAAAATATGGTTGGGAGATGGCCCAGTTGAAGGGAAGTTTACTTGTGATTGAGTTAATGTGAATCAGGAGAAAAGTCGTTAAGTCGACATTTATACAGTGTGTGTATATGTATGGACTTTCATCCAGAAAAGGGCATTGGAAATGAAATATGTCCATCTGTTTTGTTTTCTGTATCTATTTTACATCTTTTTCCAATAGACAAAAACTGTCTTTGGAAGTGATTGGTGATCATCTGCATATATTTTTAGAGTGGCTATTTTTAGATCTAATAGAGCAAATTGAATAATTTGTTAATTTGCATAAGATATTGTGGCCAGGCATGGTAGCTCATGCCTGTAATCTCAACACTTTGGGAGGCCAAGGCAGGAGTATTATCTGAGCCCATGAGTTCAAGACCAGCCTGGGCAACATAGTGAGACCCTGTCAGTACAAAAAAATTAGCTGAGCTTCGTGACACACGCCTGTAGTTCCAGCTCCTCAGGAGGCTGAGGTGGGAAAAATCACTTGAGCCCAGGAGGTTGAGGCTGCAGTGAGTTATGATGGTACCAGGCTGTATCCAGCCTGGGTGACAGAGCAGGACATTGTCAAGAAAGAGAGAGAGAGGAAAAAAAAAGATTTTCTGCAAAGTCTCTAATATGCTGGATGATATTTTTTAAGTTTCTCTCATTTTAAAATGAGACAAAGACTTCGAGATTAGAAATGAGAGGTTTCTGTTGAATTGAGCAAAGTGTTCATATTATTATGAAGCCAAGTCCATCCGTGATGAAGTATTTTGGAAGACTCTTCAGTCTGTGTGTGAAGCATGTTTATACATGTTAGGTATTCAAGTTCTTGCAGTCCTCTGGCTTCTGATCCCTGGATCCTCATCATCTTCTTTTCTCTAGAAATAATAACTTCATTCCTCTTGTGCTCACTGGAAGGATGAGTTCTCTAATGGGAGAGTCTCCCTGAGAGTGGAGCAGGGCCAAGACACCATTGTCTCAGTGCAGCAAATGGTTGTCTATTTAACAGTGTCTCCCAGCACTTTTCTCAGGAGCCGAAGGATTAGGAACCATGGTAGGAATCTTTCTCCTGCATTACAGGGTACATGTGATAAAGATGGCTTTCTGAAGCCACTTTTATAATTGTCTTTATTCTTTTACAGATGTGCTTGTTTGGAGCAATGATCGAGTGATTCGCTGGATCCTGTCAATTGGCCTTAAAGAATATGCAAACAATCTTATAGAGAGTGGTGTTCATGGAGCACTTCTGGCCTTAGACGAAACCTTCGACTTCAGTGCACTGGCACTGCTGTTACAGATCCCGACGCAGAACACACAGGTGACGCCAAACCTGGCTGTGTCTGTACTCACTGTTCAGTTGGCACCCTGATCATAGACAGCTAGTTATTCAAATAGAAAGAAAACTTTAAAAAAAAACAAAAAACGAAAACCTGCGACAACTGGTTTTTTTTTTTTTTTTTTGGTTTATTGTCTTTCCCTTTTCTGTTGGAAGCATGAGAGTCCTGCAATAAACCAGATAAGGAGGATCTTTCATTCCAGCCCATGTGCCTGATCAGAAGAGTGACATATATTTAGTTCTTACATGGAAAGAGAAGTGTTCTTAGGTGTGCCACATGAAGATTTTATTAATTTTGTTTTTATGGGTAATTGCCTTATGCAATTCTTTTTGACTCATGGGCTCATTTGAAAAACAGGGAACTTTTATTCCTCTACAGAACATTGAATATGCCAGGCGAGGTGGCTAATGCCCACAATCCCAACACTTTGGGAGGCCGAGGTAGGCATATTGCTTGAGTCCAGGAGTTTGAGACCAGCCTGGCCATCATGGTGAAGCTCTGTCTCTACAAAAAAATACAAAAAATTAGCCGGGTGTGGTGACACATGCCTGTAGTCCCAGCTACTTGGGAGGCCAAGGCAGGGAGATCACTTGACCCAGGAAGTGGAGGTTGTGATGAGCTCCACTTGCGCCACTGCACTCCAGCCTGAGTGACAGAGTGAGACCCCCATCCCAAAGAAAAAGGAAAAAAAAAAAAAGAACATTGAATATCTTTTGCCAATACCCCGACCAACCCACACAGGACACCCTTGTTAATATGACTCCGAGGATCATGGATCCCTTTCTCAGAAGCCCATCCATAGACTCCACATTAGATGCCCTGATTTAAAATATTATTATGGTTCAATGTAGTCATAGCAGTGAGGGAGCTGTTTTTTTGTTTGTTTTGAGATGGAGTTTTGCCCTTGTTGCCCAGGCTGGAGTGCAATGGTAAGCGCTTGGCTCACTGCACCTTCTGTCTCCCAGGTTCAAGTGATTTTCCTGCCTCAGCCTCCCAAGTAGCTGAGATTACTGGCACACACCACCGTGCCTGCCTTATTTTTGTATTTTTAGTAGAGATGGGATTTCACCATGTTGGCCAAGCTGGTCTCAAACTCCTGATCTCAAGTGATCTGCCCGTCTCGGCCTCCCAAAGTACTGGGATTATAGGCGTGAGCCACCACACCCAGGTGCTAATTTTTGTATTTTTAGTAGAGACGGGGTTTTACCATGTTGCCCAGGCTGGTCTTGAACTCCTGACCTCAGGTGGTCTGCCTGCCTCGGCGTCCCAAAGTGTTGGAATTACAGGCGTGAGCCACCAGACCCAGCCAGCAGTGAGGGAGTTTAAGTCTTGGTTTAAAAAACAATTATGATGCTAACACCCTTCAAATTAGATTTGATGAAAGTTTTATTTGTTATTCTTTGGTTATTTCAGGCTCGTGCTGTCTTGGAAAGAGAATTTAACAACCTTTTGGTCATGGGGACTGATAGAAGGTTTGATGAAGTAAGTTTTTGGCCTAATGTTCTTTAAATGTCCGAAATGTGTGTAAATGTTTAAATGTGTGCGAAATGTAAGCTGTTATTATACTTGGGACATCACGTAGCTAGGCAGTCTCTCTGGATGTTAGAAGTTAGGCTTTGCTCTTATAAATTTATTAACAAATGAGCCTTTAAAAACTAATACCTGGGCCAGGCGTGGTGGCTCACGCCTGTAATCCCTGCACTTTGGGAGGCTGAGACGGGCGGATCATGAGGTCAGGAGATCGAGACCACCCTGGCTAACACGGTGAAACCCCATCTCTACTAAAAATACAAAAAATTAGCTGGGCGTGGTGGTGGGCACCTGTAGTCTCAGCTACTCGGGAGGCTGAGGCAGGAGAATGGCATGTACCCGGGAGGCGGAGCTTGCAGTGAGCCAAGATCGCACCACTGCACTCCAGCCTGGGCGAAAGAGCAAGACTCTGTCTAAAAGAAAAAAAAAAAAAACTAATACCTGGGCCAGGCGCGGTGGTGGCTCATGCGTGTAATCCCAGCACTTTGGGAGGCCGAGGCAGGAGGATCACCAGAGGTCAGGAGTTTAAGACCAGCCTGGCAAACATGGTGAATCCCCATCTCTACTAAAAAACACAAAAATTAGCTGGGCATTGTGGTAGATGCCTATAATCGCAGCTACTTGGGAGGCTGAGGCTGGAGAATCACTTAAACCTGGGAGGTGGAGGTTGCAGTGAGCTGAGATCGCACCACTGCACTCCAGCCTGGGCGACAGAGAGAAACTCCATCTCAAAAAGAAACCCCCTCCCTGCAAAAAAAGCCCACAAAAGTAATACCTTCAAGAAGGTAGTTTTGTTTTTATTTTTGCTATTTAATTTTTGACATCCCTCAAAAATGGTTTTCACATCATAAAACATTGGTTGCAGCTTAGGAACAGGGTCTTTAAGTTGGGTTTTGGGGACCACTAGGTATCCTACCCCAGTCCAGAGTATACCCCCCATACTCCTGTGCATGGGCGGGGGTGGCGTGTCTTAGAAGTATATTAAAAACACAAAATTTTAATTTCCCCTTAAAACCGTGACTTATTTGTTCCACACGATTAGGAGTCTCTTAATTGGACCTTAAGAAAAGTTGAGTTTGACAGAGAGAATAGAAGACCACCTCTAAAGATGAATGAAGCACTTGTTGCTATATCCGGCATAAGATAGAATTGTTTCTAGCTTAAAAATTGTTTGTAGAGCTGCGTGTGGTAGGGGCACACCTGTAGTTCCAGCTGCTTAGGAGGCTGCGGTGGGAGGATGGCTTGAGCCCAGGAGTTTGAGGTTACAGTGAGCTATAATCACACCATTGCATTCCAGCCTGGGCAACAGATCTAGACTCTGTCTGTAAAAAAATAAATAAAAATGAAAAATAAACTATTTTTAAGGTAAATAAAAATGTATTACGTAGCAAGAAAGTGATGCCTGCAAGGTAAGAAGTAGAACACGATGCTGGGGAGAAGGAGCACATCCTCATGGCCCAGCACCATCCTCACTTTGCCAGCTGAGGCCCAGCCGGACCATCACCATGCCCCGTTTCACGCTGAAGTTCCAGTTTGGGCAGTCTATTCTGTGGCCATCAAGAAGGGATTAAATACATGTGAACAAGAATCCATTCTTGAATTCAGCAGTCATTTTAAAGGATTTAACTTTACATCTCTGACCTTTATTTTTTAAATGAATCTTGTTTTTTGTTCTTTAATTTACCAGGATGATGATAAAAGCTTTAGGAGAGCACCTTCATGGAGAAAAAAGTTTAGACCAAAAGACATTCGTGGCTTAGCTGCTGGGTCAGCAGAGACTCTCCCTGCAAACTTCCGGGTGACGTCTTCTATGTCTTCCCCCTCTATGCAGCCAAAGAAGATGCAGATGGACGGTATGTGATGGGTCGCGTTAACCGTCACTTGTTGGGAGCATGAGCAGCTTTCTGTCTGGAATATTAATAATGATCTAAAACGGCCTGTTTAATATGTTACAAGGCACTTGAGTATGGTTGCATGTCCAAATATGTTTTTAAATTAACTCTAACATTTGTTTATAAAAGTTTAACCATAATAATAGAATTTTTAAAACATTCTTGTCTGGTTGAATCTTAGCATATTTTTCCAACTAATAAAGCTCAATATTCGTCTGTGTTCTCAGAGAGAGACTGAGGCATACTTGTAAATATGTGTCTGTGACAGGCCGTGCTAGAAAGCTCTTTCAGGAAATAGTAGTGTAGTAGTAGCTTCCAAACCACATAATTTACTGCTCTCCACACCAGAGAAAATAACTGAGTACATTTTTAAGAACACACAGTTTCCAGCTTGTGTGAGCTCTGCCTGTCCTTTCTGCCGCCCCTGCTGCTGCTGTTCCGTGCAGTCACATGTCTACCCATTAGAGGGCAGGTAAGGGAGGAAGGTGAACCTCCAAGTCCCCAGTGGAGCGAGGCGGCCATTGACTATGCCAGCCAGAGAGAAAGCATCACCGCCATGATTTCAAGTGCAGTTTGGGATTTTCCCTTTGACAACCACTTTGATTTGAGGTTAACAGTTGACCATGGCTTCCTGACAGGTCTCTCAACTCTGACCTTGTACTCATCTAATGAAAGACAGTGAACAGGTTGAAGAGCCAGGCTGCCTAGGTTTGACTCCAGCTCTGCCGCTAGGAGGTGCATGACCCTGAGCAAGTCATTTAACTACACTGTGCCTCGGTTTCCCCATCTGTAAAATGGTCATCATGGTAGTGTCTTCCTTATAGAGTAGTTGTGATGATTAAATGCCTCGTTCATAAAGCTGGTGAAGTTCTGAGCCCGTGTCAGTGGGGGCTATTTGGCAGCCCCTGTGCTACACACAGGTGCCACTCATGCTCAGTTCTGAGGCCAGTGAGCAGACTGGAGGAAAGGAAGTGGCATTAAAAACTGTGCTAATCCTTGAGGCCAGGAGTTCAAGACCAGTCTGGCCAACATGGCAAAACCCCGTCTCTACAGAAAAAATACAGAATTAGCCAGGTGTGGTGGCACATGCTTGTAATCCCAGCTACCTGGGAGGCTGAGGCACGAGAATCATTTGGACCTGGGAAGCAGAGGGTGCAGTGAGCCAACAGCCTTGACGACAGACTGAGACTCTGTCTCAAAAAAAAAAAAAAAAAAAAAAAAAAATTTTAAGTGCTAATTAGGGGCCAGTCATGGTGGCTTATGCCAGTAATCCTAGCACTTTGGGAGGCTGAGAGGCAGGAGGATCACTTGAGCTCAAGTTTGAGACTAGCCTGGGCAACACAGTGAGACCCCATCTCTACAAAAAAAAATAATAATAATAATTGAAAACTGTGCTAATGGGGTTTTTGCAAATTTTTTGTCATCAGCCCCTCCCATATGTAGGTTCATAAATTTTGTTCTCTATCACCTGTATAAAAATCAAAAGAAAAGTACATTTATATAAAACCTTAGTTAAGCTGGACGCTTTGGGTGAGAATAGCTTACTTTGTGGCATTTTTGGTAAAAAGCTGTATTATTTATTTATTGTTTGCCAGAGTTCGCTGATATACTCGAGGGGGAAAACTCAGTATATCTTTTAACTAGGAACTTTTTATAAATTAGCGTTTTTCTTCCAAGAGTCATGCAGATAATTCTTAGAAAGCGTAACTGTGACTTGGCCTTCAGCTCAAGCTCTGTCACCTGAAGAGTCCACATGAGTGCTTTCTTGTTTTCCTTGTGGCTTCAATTTCAGTTTTCCTTCTGATAAATCGCATTTCCCTTGTAAATGTTAACAGGAATATTAAGAATGAGAGTTTGGATGGATGAAAAGTAAACCTAGGCCAGGCGCGGTGGCTAACGCCTGTAATCCCAGCACTTTGGGAGGCCAAGGTGGGTGGATCACCTGAGGTCAGGAGTTCAAGACCAGCCTGGCTAACATGGTAAAACCCTGTCTCTAGTAAAAATTCAAGAAAATCGGCCAGGCGCGTTGGCTCACGCCTGTAATCCCAGCACTTTGGGAGGCCAAGGCAGGAGGATCACGAGGTCAGGAGATCAAGACCATCCTGGCTAACACAGTGAAACTCCATCTCTACTAAAAATAAAAAAAAATAAAATAAAAATTAGCCAGGCATGGTGGCGGGCACCTGTAGTACCAGCTACTTGGGAGGCTGGGGCAGGAGAATGGCATGAACCCAGGAGGCAGAGCTTGTGGTGAGCCGAGATCAAGCCACTGCACCCCAGCCTGGGTGACAGAGCAAGACTCTGTCTCAAAAAAAAATTTGCTAGTCATGGTGACACATGCCAATAATCCCAGCTACTTGGGAGGCTGAGGCAGGAGAATGGCTTGAACCTGGGAGGCGGAGGTTGCAGTGAGCCGAAATCATGCCACTGCACTCCAGCCTGGGCGACAAGAGCAAAACTCTGTCTCAAAAAGAAAAAAAAGTAAACCTAAAAGGTATAGGGAATTTATTATAAAAAAGACTTTTTACCCTTACATAAATAACTCAGGCACAAGCCTGCTAAAGGGATTATTATTATTGAGACAGGGTCTCACTCTGTTGCCCAGGTTGGAGTGCAGTGGCTCAGTCTCGGCTTACTGCAACCTCAGCCTCCCAAGTAGCTGGGACCACAGGTGCGCACCACCACGCCTGGCTAATTTTTTGAATTTTTTTATAGAGATGGGGTCTCACCATGTTGTCCAGGCTGGTCTTAAACTCTTGGGCTCAAGCAATCCTCCTGCCTTGACCTCCCAAATTGCTGGAATTACAGACGTGAGCCACCGTGCCCAGCAAAATTGATTTTTTTAATTAAGGGAATGTGGGGTAAACTCCAGCAGGTCTCCCAGGCTCTTAGAGTCAGAGGGTTTGTCAGAGGGTTTGTGAAGATCCTCTGTCCTCACCAACAGTCCCAACTGTCTTAACGTCTTTGCTGGAACCATGCAGGATGTTGATAAGTGTTCCTGGTATACCTGTGGGAAAACAAAAAACATAACTGGGAGCAGCCAGTACCTGCTTCCGATTTGTAAAAACTTAAAATCCTGGTTGTTAATGGAAATCAGGCTTACTTATGGCCACACAGTGTGTTTCTTGAACAAGAACCAAAATCTGTGGTCTCTATGATTAAAGTTTCTGGTAGGAACTGAGACTGGGCTTCAGTTTTTAGATCAGCCTTCACCCCACTCCCTGGCCAGTGCCCCACCCCTGCAGCCAGATCTCTGCACCTGCTCTGCTCCTCCCCAGGAGAAAAGGGCACCGGCTTTCCAGACACCCAGCTAGTGCTGGGCAGCAAGGTTCTCTCCCTCCTCTTAGGCTGGCCTTGTACCTGACATCGTTGGCCTCTGCGCTCAGTGGGGCTGGGCAGCATCAGCAGTGCCACTTGGTGTTTCCTTCATGCCAGTGTTAGAGATGGAGCACTTAGGGCAGGGAGAAAGCCCCATTGGTCTGTGAATGCAGAGTTTAGTAAGAGACAAAGGGATCACTCTAAGTAGGGGTCATTTATGCAGATGTACATTTTGAAACTTACTGTACCATTTGGTGCTTGGTATTTCGGAGCAGTGCTCCAGAGTCTCCCGGGGCTCCTTGGGAGCTGGGGAGAGCCACCACTGGGTGACACTTGGATCTCTCTCTGGCTCCATCCCACCCACTCAGGCAGCTCCCCTCAGGTCCCTCCGTAGGCGCTGCTATAGGTGTGAAGATGTGTGTCTACTTGTGCCCTCATGTGATGTTCTAAGACTAACTGCACGCTGTGTTTGCACGCTTCCTCTCGTGGCTGCTGAAACAGGCAATGTATCAGGAACACAGAGGTTGGATTCTGCTACAGTCAGGACTTACTCCTGCTAAAGTCTCCTTTGGTGAGTAGAGAGCATCATAACCCCTAGAGATGGCTCAGAGGCACAGCAGGAGTCATCGGAGCTGCAGTGCCAGACTAGGGGTGTGGACCATGAAAGCCAGTGCAGTTTTGGGGAATTTAAAATATATAGACACAAGCTCTCCGTAGCCATTAAGACAATTTTGTTGTTACAATTGATCATAAAGAGGTTAGTGTGTCCTCTTAAGGAAAAAAAAAAACGTATTTTCACCTTTTCCTTAAACCTGAAAATGCTGACTCATTTTAATTGTCTGTGGATGTCATGGGGGTGGAGTGGGGAGGACAGCAGAGCATGGCAGAGAGTGTCAGGGGAGTCTCTCCTCCTGATGTCGTTATGCACATTGCTGTGATTCCTAAGCTTGCTTTGTTTTAAATACACATTCTTGAATGAAACAAGCCCAAAGTTTTGTGGTTAATTACATATTATATTAAGTGTGACGCTAATAGCCTTTCAGTTTGGAGAGACTGGTTCTTAAAACTGCGGACTCTGGCTGGTGAGTGGCCCGCCCTCTCCTTGCTGTTCTAAGCAATTTTAAGGTCTCCGTTGGAATATTTGACTGGTTTGTTCATCTTTTATTTGTAATTGGTAACTTATAGACGTAAGCCAAAATGAAGTCAGCCAAGGAACTGTCTCATTGATGGGCATAGCCCTTGATGTTCTAGCCAGTGATTCTCAGAGCAGCTACGGCACAGAAAGTGAGGGGTCCTGGAGGGGAGGTGGTCAGTGTCGGGGGGACGTTTGGCCCCCAGCGTCAGAAGTTCCCGTTCGTCAGTATGGCCCGGCCTGTACTGAGTGGTTTTTTGTTTGTGTTTATTTTCCAGTTTACCCACACTACTTCTACAGATGATTACGCAGCATTTGAATCCAACAAAGACTACATTTTAGAATCCAATGGAATCTTTAATCTTGTTAATACTTGTTATATGGACCCTAAGATATTTTATTACAGAGTTTTTAATTAGTGAAAAATTCATGAATACCATAGAGAAAATATTTTAGAATTTAATGTTTCTTATATTTATGTAAACTTATGACTTCATTTATATAGTTACTTACTTTTTCATGTATATCCAGGCTATAAATATCCTTTCAAATCATGTTCTTATACTTAATTTTAGTCTTTCAAATGAATGTACTGTAATGCTTGTATGTATAAATCCTATGAACAAATAGAGGGCTTTTGTAAATTATGCATTTATTGTAATTATCATTAATTTTTTAATGATAAACCATGACAAAGGATTTTACTACGTTTATAAAATTATGACAGAAGCAATGTGCATTATCCTTTACAGACACAGCCTAGCTCTAGAGCAATCATTCTGAAATAAGCATACCTAATTTCAAGCAATTGTTGTATTTTAATGACTGACCTTAACTATACTTTTTCTAGCAAGAAATGCTTTATTCTGCAGCATGAACAGATTTAAAATAGCTGGTGTTAAATATCAGCTCCTAATAAAATGTGGACTGAAAAGACTATCACAACACTATGAGAAGCCGCTAGCACTGGTTAACGCTTTCCTAGCCTAGTCTCTGGATTTGGGGAGCTTGCCTTCAGTGGCTGACTGAGACTGTGAGCTGGGAGCAGTTCTCAGCTGGAGAGACTCGGGATGGGGTAACCTGGGGACCAGCCTAGCCCCTGCACTCTCTTCCCTGCCTCTGCTCCTTGGGAGCTGGTGGAGAGACACCCATGTGGCTCCCCTTAGGGCCAGCACCAAGCAGCACGCTCTCATCCTGCAGTCGGCGCACAGCAGATGAAGGCAGGAGACCCGGAAAGCAGTGCAGTGCAGCTCTCATAAAGGCCTTATTTTTCTTATGTAAATCATCTTTTTACATTTGTTTGTAAACATGTTTAAAGAACGAAGCTAGTGGGACATTTTTAGACTTTGATGCGCTAGCCATTTTGGATTGTGTAAGTTGCAAATGTGGCTTTTACTTTTTAAATGGCATATTAAAAAGCCAGCGAAGTGTGTCAGACCATGGCGTGGTATTTATTGTGCAGCAGATACAGAGATAGGGGCAGCCTGTCTTTTCACAGTTGGTTTCTGCTTTTAATTTACTTGTACAATTCATTGTTACTGTTCTGTTTTTCTATTAATCTTTTGTGAACTTCCTGATTATGTAACAAAGTATGTACAGTCTACTTTTGAACTATTTTTATCACAGTATTATTTATTGCTTTCTTTCAATAAAGTACTGAAGCATTTTCCACTGCCAATGAAGAATACTGAGAATAAGCTCTAACTAACTGTTTTGGAAGGCAGTGTCACCATATGGAAATTGTATTACAGAAGTCAGTTGACAGAATAAAGCAGCCAGGAGATGAAGTGCAGGTTCAGGGCATCATTCTGCCCGCTGCTCTGGAGGTCCCGAGCCTGCATCACTGCAGGAGACAGGTGCCTGGTGTTAAATGCAAATGTGGGGGCTCACATACACAGTCCGTGGGTAGGGCCCAAAGGCAGAGCCTAGGCTGTGGACCGCGCCATGCACGCGTGTCCCTTAACGCCGTTTCCCAGCTCCGCTTCCTTCCTCAGTGCTGGCTTCACACTCCCACCTGCTGTCCCTTGCCTGCTCACGAAGGTGGCTCCCAGACCCACACCCTTCCACACTGATGGCCTCTGGAAATCAGGAAGTCCGGTTCCCTAATAGCTCACATCTGGTCCTGAGTTGTGAAGCAGCCCAATGTGGCAGAGGGGAGGCGACACGCTGACAGGCTGGGGGAGTCAAGCAGGGCCCACCCATGGAAGTGGGTGAGCTCAGGCTGAAGGGCTGGAAGCTGATGCCCAAGAGGAAAGCCAGACACCAGCAAGTGGCCCTTCCCCTCCTCCCACCTCAGTGTTGTCATCGAGCCTGGGATTTGCACAGCCCATGGCCACCACCACCCCACCTGGAGCAGGTGTCAGCGGCTGTCACGTGCTGTCACGTGGGTCAATGTGTCCTGGGACGTTTCTCCTGGGCAGCCATCAGGGCTGTTTTGTGCATTCCTGTTAGTACCTGTGTTTGCTACACTTAATGTAGGGAAAGCCTTGTTTTCTGTACTTCCTAGTTCTTGAGGTTAACTTAAGTGTGAGCTTTAAAACATAATGTAATGCCTCCCTGCGTTTTTCAATCTAATAGTCCTTTTTGGCTGAACATAGCCAAAAGGCATGTGTTGCATATCTTAAAACTTCCAGGAAAAAGAGACTGGGCCGGGTGTGATGACTCACGTCTGTAATCCAGCACTTTGAGGGGCCGAGGCGGGCGGATCATGAGGTCAAGAGATCGAGACCATCCTGGCCAACATGGTGAAACCCAGTCTCTACTAAAAATACAAAAATTAGCTGGGCGTGGTGGCACGCGCCTGTAGTCCCAGCTACTCGGGAGGCTAAGGCAGGAGAAACGCTTGGACCCAGGAGGTAGAGGTTGCAGTGAGCCAAGATCGCACCACTGCACTCCAGCCTGGCAACACAGCAAGACTCTGTCTCAAAAAAAAAAAAAAAAAAAAAAAAAAAAAAAAAAAAAAAAAAAAAAAGTGGGGGGGACTGGGGGCAGTGGCTCGTGCCTGTAATCCCAGCACTTTGGGAGGCCAAGCCGGGAAGATCACTTGAGGCCAGGAGTTCAAGACCAGCCTGGGCAATGTAGTGAAACCCTCTCCTCTACCAAAAAGAAAAAAAAAAGAAGATGAAGACATTTTAAAATAATCAAAACGACACTTGGCATGCAAATAGGTTTGACGTCTAGGACCATTAATCTTCAAACTTGAGTGTGTGAAGCATCACCTGGCAAAAGATGTGGTTCTGGGGGTCCCCTCTCCATTCAGAGCAATTCAGCACTCATTCACTGAGTATCTACTCTGTACCAGGCTCTTTTCGGTGCTGGAGAGACTGTGGTAAGAGCATTATTTCACCCTTCTAGGAAAAAGAAACATTTCTAAGTCTGTACATCCAGTAGACAGCCCAGGAGTACGAGTTGCACCACGACTGGCGTGGAGGGAGGGAGAAGTCCTGTGGGGAGGCCTGCATCGCACACATCAAATGCTGAGAACCGTTTCATGTTCACGCTACATATTTACTGTCTCCTATGAATAAAACTCCAGACGGAGTTTCAGAGAACACCAGTACAAATGGACCTGTGTTAGGTAATATGCCACCTTTCTTCATGTGACCTGTCATGCACCAGCTTTTGTGAGGTTTTTTTGAGATAGAGTTTTACTCTTGTTGCTCAGGCTGGAGTGCAATGATGCAATCTTGGCTCACTGCAACCTCTGCCTCTTGGGTTCAAGTGATTCTTCTGCCTCAGCCTCCCGAGTCACTAGGATTACAGGTGCACGCCACCACACCCGGCTAATTTTTTGTTATTTTTAGTAGAGACGGGGTTTCACCATGTTGGCCAGGCTGGTCTCGAACTCCTGACCTCAGGTGATCCACCCACCTTGGCCTCCCAAAGTGCTGGGATTACAGGCGTGAGCCACCGTGCCCAGTCGTGAATTTTTTTGTGTGTGTGAGACGTCTCACTCTGTCACCCAGGCTGGAGTGCAGTGGCGCGATCTCGGCTCACTGCAAGCTCGCCTCCCGGGTTCACGCCATTCTCCTGCCTCAGCCTCCTGAGTAGCTGGGACTACATGCGCCCGCCACCACGCCTGGCTAATTTTTTGTATTTTTTAGTAGAGATGGGGTTTTCACCATGTTAGCCAGGATGGTCTCGATCTCCCGACCTTGTGATCCGTCCGCCTCAGCCTCCCAAAGTGCTGGGATTACAGGCGTGAGCCACCGCGCCCGGCCACCGGTCGTGAATATTTTAAATAGGTCTTGCCAATCGACCTCAAAAGAAGACAACGGAGTACAATTTTTCACTCCTGATGAAGGGCGGTCGACAAGCACAACTCTCTGCCTTATACTACATGGTTCTCATCTTCAAATAGACCAAAATGTGCTCATTAAACAAAAGCAACGTAACTTAGAAATGGGGGTATTACAGAAACTGTAAGTCTTGAGGGAGTTGAATCACCAATTCTCTAACACCCTATTTTCATTTTTAAGTTTTTTGTTATAATCAAAGTCATACATGCACATCATTTAAAGTAAAAACAAGCCGGGCGCAGTGGCTTATGCCTATCATCCCAGCACTTTGGGAGGCTGAGGCAGGTGGACTGCCTGAGGTCAGGAGGTCCAGACCAGCCTGGCCAATGTAGTGAAACCTCATCTCTACTAAAAATACAAAAAATTAGCTGGGCATGGTGGTGGGCGCCTGTAATCCCAGCTACTAGGGAGGCTGAGGCAGGAGAATCGCTTGAATCCAAGAGGCAGAGGTTGCAGTGAGCTGAAATCGCGCCATTGCACTCCAGTCTGGGCAACAAGAGCAGAACTCCGTCTCAAAAATAAATAAAATAAAGAATAAAACCAGCAGCCCTTGCCCTTGCCCTTCCTCTCTTTCTCCCCGCTCCCTAGACCATGGGGAATGGATTTGGCTATTCCTTCTATTTGCTTTCTTACTCTCAAATGATATGCGCTCAGCGTGGCGTCCTGCTTCCTCCATTTGGGGCCCTGTCTTGTGGCTGATGAGAATTTGAGCACCTGGCACCTCCCTTCCCCTCTCCCAGTCTCCCAGCTGAGGTTAAGTCAAGTTGTTGGGATCAAATCCATGTTCTCTGTTTTCATTATTATGACTATGTTATTTATTGGTGAGTCAAGTGGGATACTTTGACTGTAACACAGGGGGGCACATGATAAGACTATATTCCCCAGTATTCACAGATGAAATAACATGATGTCTGGGGTTTGCTTTAAAAAAATCTTAGGGGGCCGGGCACGGTGGTTCACGCCTGTAATCCCAGCACTTTGGGAGGCCGAGGCAGGTGGATCACGAGGTCAGGGGTTCGAGACCAGCCTGACCAACATGGTGAAACCCCGTCTCTACTAAAAATACAAAAATTAGCTGGGCATGGTGGCGGACGCCCGTAATCCCAGCTACTCAGGAGGCTGAGGCAGGAGAATTGCTTGAACCCAGGAGGCGGAGGTTGCAGTGAGCCGAGATTGCACCAATGCACTCCAGCCTAGGTGACAGAGCAAGACTCGGTCTCAAAAAAAAAATATCATCATCATCATCATCATCTTAGGGGAGGGACGGATCTGCTTATGGATGGAACAACACTGACCATGTGGATTGGTGATTGTTGAAGGTGGATGGTGCATTCATGATGGTTATATTAATCCACCTTCACATTTGTGTGAGATTTTCCATAATAAAATTTTTGCTGAGTGCATTGGCTCACACCTGTAATCCCAACACTTTGAGGCCAAGGCTGTAGGATTTCTTGAGGCCAAGAGCTCAAGACCAGCCTGGGCAATAGGCTCTGCCTCTGCAGTAAATTTAAAGATTAGCAGGGTGTGGTGGCACACGCCTGTGGTTCCAGCTATTCTGGAGGGTGAGGTGGGAGGACCACTTGAGCTTGGGAGGTCGAGGCTGTAGTGAGTTGCGATTATGCCACTGTACTCCAGCCTGGGCAACACAGCAAGACCCTGTCTCAAAAAAATAATCCAAAAAACAATTTTTAATACTTGTCTCAGGCAGACCCTCTATGTGATAAACTGTCTTCGTCTTTGGATGTCTGAGAATACTGCTGCTTACCCCTTCACTTCATTATGGTAATTTTGCCCAGTTTCAAATTCTGACTGCAGCCCACAGCTGAAATATTTTATATCACAACCCAGCACGCACACACTACATTTCATCAATTCTGCTGTGAACATTTTTTTCATATTTTGGTATCTTAAATTAGGATGTGTCTTATAAGCAATGATACTGAAGGAAATCAAGAGATTTTACCCTAGGCTGGGCGCAGTGGCTCATGCCTGTAATCCCCGCACTTTGGGAGGCTGAGGTGGGTGGATTGCTTGAGCTCATCAGTTCGAGACCAGCCTTGGCAACATGGCAAAACCCTGTCTCTACAAACAATACAAAAATTAGCTGGGTGTGGTGGTGTGTGCCTGTAGCCCCAGCTACTCAGGAGGCTGAGGTGGAAGGATCGTTTGAGCCCGGGAGGTGGAGGTTGCAGTGAGCTGTGATCACGCTGCTGCACTCCAGCCTGGGCAACAGAGCTGGACTTTGTCTTGACAACAACAGAAACATTTACTCCAAACTGTATTTTTGACATTATTTTGAAATGGCTGTTATAGGGCCAACAGATGAAGTGGCCCTGCAAAGCTGTCTATTGTCGGCAATTTGCATCTGTAGAGAATCTCCATTACTGCACCCAGGCCGTACATAACACCTCGAAAAGTCTGAAAAGAGCCATTTATCATCTCTGACGACTTCTGCTTGTGAGGTTTCATCTACGTAACAAGACCCCGTTTGCTAGCCAAACCTCTTCCTCCCGTCTTCCCAAAACCTTATTTGCCAGGATCCAAGCCCTCATTCATTCTGTGGCCTCAAGACCTGACAGTGGTGTCCAAGGAGAGAATACAGTCATGGGTTCTTAGTCTCTTTCTGGTTGGCCCAGTAAAGCCCCTTCCTTATCCCTCTTTTCTACTTATCACTAGAGACAGAAACTCAAAACCATGGCGTTGGGCTGCTAAAAGCCTAGAACAGAACAACAAAATAAGGCAGGTTGGGCAAGCCTGGATAAGCTCCTGTACCTCACTGCGGGGCTGGCTCTCTATTCTGAGGGTTCCTGTGTATACACTGTAAATACATGTGTGTGCCTTTTCTCCGATTAGCCAATCTGCCTCATGCCAGTGATTTTTCAGCAAACCTTTAGGGGGCCAAGGGCCTTGGCTCCCACAACATCTTAGACTTGATGAAACACATACAGTATGTGACAAAACATTTAAGATAGGCTGCAAATTCTCTGCTACTCCTCGCAGTGAAAGGTAAGAGTCTAACTCCCCTCCCTTAAACCTGGGCTGGCCTTAGTGACTTGCTTGACCAAAAGAATGCAGCAGACATAACTATGAGACCTGGAGCTAGGTCACAAGACAACTTCCAGCTTCCATCTGGGTTTTGTGGAATTCTTGTTCTGAAACAAACAAGCCACCAACTGGCTGGCCGCGGTGGCTCACGCCTGTAATCTCAGCACTTTGGGAGGCTGAGGCGGGCAGATCACGAGGTCAGGAGATCGAGACCATCCTGACTAACATGGTGAAACCCCGTCTCTACTAAAAATACAAAAAATTTAGCTGGGCATGGTGGCGGGCGCCAGCTGTCCCAGTTACTCGGGAGGCTGAGGCAGGAGAATGGTGTGAACCCGGGAGGCGGAGGTCGCAGTGGGCCGAGATGGCGCCACTGCACTCCAGCCTGGGTGACTGGCAAGTAAGAAGTCCTATTACTCCGAGACCACCCCGCTGTAAGGAGGCCCAAGCTAGCCACATGGGAAGACTGGAGAGAGCTGCCTGGTATCTGTCCCCAGCCGCTCCCGCCATCCTATTCGAAGTGCCAGCCATACACGTGACGAAGCCAACTTGGACGTGCCAGTTCCCACAGCTGTGCTGGAGGAGAAGCCATTCTGATGTACCCAACATTCAGAGGCAAGGCCCAGACGTAGAACCCCGGTCTTCATCGCAGCCATGGCTGACCAGATGAGCCACTCCAGTGGAGACCGTTGGAGTGAAGATGAGCTGCCCCCACATGCCCCGTCTGACTCACAAAATTATGAGCATGATGAAAGGTTTCATCAGTAAACGCCACCACGTTTTAAGATTTATTATGTTTGGGGTGGTTTATTGTTACAGGAAAGGGGTCCAGATCCAGGTCCCAAGAGTGGGTTCTTGGATCTCACACAAGAAAGAATTCAGGACAAGTCCATAGAGTAAGGTGAAAGCAAGTTTATTAGGAGAGCAAAGGAACAAAAGAATAGAGCAAACCTTTAGAATAGAGCAGCCCCAAGGGCTGCTGGTTGCCCATTTTTATGGTTATTTCTTGATGATATGCTAAACAAGGGGTGGATTATTCATGCCTCCCCTTTCTAGACCATATGGGGTAACTTCCTGACGTTGCCACGGCATTTGTAAACTGTCATGGCGCTGATGGGAGTGTAGCAGTGAGGACGATCAGAAGTCACTCTCATCACCATCTTGGTTTTGGTGGGTTTTGGCTGGCTGCTGCTGCTTTTTTTTTTTTTTTTTGAGAGGGAGTTTCACTCTGTCACCCAGCCAGGCTGGAGTACAGTGGCGCGATCTCCGTTCACTGCAACCTCCGCCTGCTGGGTTCAAGCAATTCTCTGCCTCAGCCTCCCGAGTAGCTGGGATTACAGGTGTGTGCCACCACGCCCAGCTAATTTTTTTGTATTTTTAGTAGAGACGGGGTTTCACCATGTTGGCCAGGCTGATCTTGAACTCCTGACCTCACGATCCACCCACGTCAGCCTCCCAAAGTGCTAGGATTACAGGCATGAGCCACCACGCCTGGCCGTGGCCGGCTTCTTTACCGCAAGCTGTTTTATCAGCAAGGTGTTTACGACCTGTATTTTGTGCTGACCTCCTACATCATTCTGTGACTTAGAATGCCTTAATCGTCTGGGAATGCAGCCCAGTAGCTTTCAGCCTCATTTTACCCAGCTCCTATTCAAGATGGACTTGCTCTGGTTCACACGCCTCTGACAATTACACAACCATTGATACGGTATGTAAACCAAAAGTGACTCTAAGCACCCCCAACCAACTGAATAGACCCTTCCCCCTTGGCCAAGAGGATGCCAAAGAAACCTGAAAAACTGGCCGGGCACAGTGGCCCACACCTGTAATCCCAGCACTATGGGAGGCCGAGGCAGGTGGATCACGAGGTCAGGAGATCAAGACCAGCCTAGCTAACACAGTGAAACCCTGTCTCCACTAAAAATACAAAAAATTACCCGGGCGTGGTGGCCCATGCCTGTAGTCCCAGCTATTCGGGAGGCTGAGGCAGGAAAATCGCTTGAACCCAGGAAGCGGAGGTTGCAGTGAGCCGAGACTGCGCCACTGCACTCCAGCCTGGGTGACAGAATGAGACTCCATCTCAAAAAAAAAAAAAAAAAAAAAAAGCTGAAAAACTAGTTCAGACCATGATGGGAAGTAGGGGGTCAGAGATGCCTAATTATGTCCTCTTCCCTTTGGAGTTCAGCACAGCTGATCAGCATTAACATTACAACAAAGATCTTAAGAGTGACAAAACAGACTCTTTGTAGCAACACGCTACCAAATTCCAACCTGATTCTAGGACAGCATCACATGCCAGCAAACCCTGAAAGAAATCCAAGTATTTTACCCCAAATAGATTTCTTTGACATATTGTGAAATGGCTCTGCAAAGCTTTTTCTTTTAGGGGAAATCTACATTCTGTACAACCTACACTCTGTCGCCCAGGCTGGAGTGCAATCCCCAACCTTTTTGGCACCAGGGACTGATTTTGTGGAAGACAATTTTTCCATGGACAGTGTGGGGGTGGTTTCGAGATGAAACTGTTCCACCTCAGATCATCAGGCATTAGATTCTCAGAAGAAGTACACAACCTGGGTTCCTCGCATGTGCAATTCACAGCAGGGTTTGCACTCCTATGAGCATCTAATGGCACCACAGATCTGGCAGGAGGCAGAGCTCAGGTGGTAATGCTCCCTCACTGGCCACTCACCTTCTGCTGTGGGGCCTGGTTCCTGACAGGCCACAGACCGGTACTGGTACTGTGGCTCAGGGGTAGGGGACCTCTGTTGTAGAGAATCCCCTTTCCCTTTCCAGGTCTTTTTCTGATCCTGAAGAGATGAGCTGAGAGCAGCTTTGAAAGGTCTGAATAGGAAACATTTGCCATCTATTGCCTCTAATGGTGGTCAACTATGAGACTTCATCTACATAAGAACCTTGGTCTCCACAACCCCTTATCTTAACCCAGACACTCCTTTCTACCAATTTCAGGTCTTTAGATAATAACACATTCAACAAACTGCCAACTAGAAAATCTGAGTCCATGGCCGGGTGTGGTGGCTCACGCCTGTAATCCCAACACTTTGGGAGGCCGAGGCAGGTGGATCACGAGGTCAGGAGTTCGAGACCAACCTGACCAACATGGTGAAACTCCATCTCTACTAAAAATACAAAAATTAGCCAGGCATAGTGGCACAGGCCTGTAATCCCATCTACTCAGGAGGCTGAGGCAGAGAATTGCTTGAACCCGAGAGGTGGAGGTTGCAGTGAGCCGAGATCACACCACTGCACTCCAGCGTGGGCGACAGAGTGAGATTCTGTCTCAAAAAAAAAAAAAAGAAAAGAAAAGGAAAGGAAATCTGAGTCCACCTATGCCCCGTAAGCCCCTGCTTTGTCACGTCTTTCCAGATGGAACCAATGCATACCTCACACGTATTGATTGATGTCTTATGTCTCCTTAAAACATATAAACCAAAGCTGTAACCCAACCACCTTGGGCCCATGTTCTCAGGACCTCCTGAGGCTGCCTCATGGGTCAAGACCCTTGCATTTAGCTCAGAATAAATCTCTTTGAATACTTTACAGAGTTTGGCATTTTTTTGTCAATATATATATGAAATATACTCTTATGTTTTCTACTGTCTAAGATGTTCTACGCTGGCCCCCACTCCCATCCCACGACCATAAGATCATCCCACGATTTTCTTATCTGTTGCTGCGTAAAGACCCACCCTAAAATGTAATGGTAAAAAACAACCAAGATGTATTGCTTCTTTTGATTCAGTGGGTTGCCAATCTCAGTGACTTTTTTCCTTTTTTTAGATGGAGTTTCACTATTGTTACCCAGGCTGGAGTGCAATGGTGATCTCAGCTCACTGCAACCTCCACCTCCCGGGTTCAAATAATTCTCCTGCCTCAGCCTCCCAAGTAGCTGGGATTACAGGTGCCCATCACCACGCCCAGCTAATTTTTGTATTTTTAGTAGAGACGGGGTTTCACCATGTTGCCCAGGCTGGTCTTGAACTCCTAACCTCAGGTGATCCTCCCATCTCATCCTCCCAAAGTGCTGGGATTACAGGCGTGAGCTACAGCACCCAGCCCCAATCCCCTTTTTTTAAAGTCAGAGTCACTCTGTCACCCAACCTGGAGTGCACTGGCATGATTATAGCTCACTGTACCCTTGAACTCCTAACACCTGGGCCCAAGGGATCCTCCCGCCTCAGCCTTCTGAGTAGTAGGGACTACAGGCATGAGCCACATGGCCTGGTTCTAAACATACATATTTTAAAATCATACTCATGTTCTACAATTATACAATTCAACTTTAATAATTCATGTTTCCATTGTTCACAGTATTGGCTTTCTTATTTTATATTTTGAGACAGGGTCTCCCTCTATCCCTCACGCTGGAGTGCAGTGGCGAAATCATGGTTCACTGCAGCCTTGACCTCCTGGGCTCAGCTGATCCTCTTGCCTCAGTCTTCCAAGTAGCTGTGACTACAGGCACAGGCCACCACACCTGGCTAATTTTTTTAGTTTTGTAGACACAGGGTCTTCACTACGTTGCCCAGGCTGGTCTTGAACTCCTGAGCTCAAGCAATCTGCCTGCCTCGGCCTCCCAAGGTGCTGGATTATAGGCACGAGTCACTGTGCCTGGCCTTTGGCTTTCTTATTTAGTATTCATTTTTAAAATCCGTTTGGAACTTACATTCTAGGTTCATTTTAAGTTGGAAATGTTTCATTTTCTCTCTTCCTCACTGTTCCCTCTGCTGCCTTTCTCCCCGTTCTGCAGTTGCCTCAACCTCTCTGTATTAGGGTGGGCTAAACATCTGGAACAAATGGACTCCAAACGCAGTATCTTAAACACAACAGGATTTTCTTTCGCTTTCATGTAACAGGCCAGGGTGTATGTCCAGGTCAGGCAGAGGAGGAGAAAGGGATAGTAAGGAAGATCTGTTCCATGCAGTCTTGGAGGGATGCAGGCTGGTGGGCTCTGCCATCCTCAACACAGGGCTTCCAAGGTTGCACCTGTCACCTGTGGTAGGCTGAATAATGGCCTCCAAGTATGTCTGCATCCTAATCGTCAGAACGTGTGAATGTTGCCTTACATGGCAAAAAGAAGTTAGCAGATGTGATGAGGTTAAGGATCTTGAGATGGGAGGATATTCTGGGTGGGACCGAAATGGGATCCCAAGCGTTCTTGTAATAGGGAGGCAAAGAGACATATCCGTACAGAGAGAAAACAGGTGTGAAGATGAATGCGTGGGTCTGAGGGATGCAAGAAACTAGAAAGGTCACAGATGGTTCCTCCCCTAGAGCCTCCAAAAGGAACGAGCCCCACTGACACCTTGACTTTAGCCCATGAAACTGATTTCAGACTCTGGCTTCCAGAGCTGAAGAGCATATATTTGCATTGTGCTGAGGCACTGAGTCTGTCATAATGTGTTGCAGCAGCCTAGGAAGCTGGTCCATGATAGGAGGCAGCTCCGGGGAAGAAATGATGGTGCAGGCTCAGAAGCCATGCATGTCACTTCCTCTCACGTTCCATGGGCGAGAACCTGGCCACGTGGCAGCTCCCAACTCCAAGGGAAGCTGGGAAAGGTATAGAGCTGGACACCCACATGTCCACTTAGTACCGAGGAGGGTGGGGGCGCTGGGTGGACAGCTACGTCTCCGTCACATGTGTTGTGTTGAGTCCTACAGCCGTGGTGGTGCAAATGCCCCAGGTCCCATCTGCACCCTAAGTCAGGGACTGGTTTGCTCAGGTCCTGGACATAAGGCTGTCTGGACATCCCTCTTTGGCTGCATGGCTTTTTAAAATTTTTCTTTATTTTTATTTTTTTGAGACAGGTTCACACCATGTTGCTCCAGCTGGTCTTGCACTCCTGGGCTCAAGTGATTCCTCCCATCTCGGCCTCCCCAAGTAGCTGGGACCACTGGCGTGCCCCTGGCTGCGTGCTTCTTTTACAAGCGTGGGTGACCCAGGCCCAGCAGCTTTGCAGTTGCAGGCCCACTCAGCACTTTGCATTTCTCTTCATTTCTGGCTTACAGAGATTTTTTTTTTTTTTTTTTTTTTTTTGATAGAGTCCTGCTCTGTCTCCTAGGCTGGAGTGCAATGGCACAATCTCCGCACAACCTTCACCTCCCGGGTTTGAGCGATTATCCTGCCTCCGCCTCCCAAGTAGCTGGGATTACAGGTGCCTGCCACCATGCCTGGCTAATTTTTGTATTTTTATTAGAGACGGGGTTTCACCAGGTTGGCCAGGATGGTCTCAGACTCCTGACCTCAAGTGATCCACCTGCCTTGGCCTCCCAAAGTGCCGGGATTACAGGCATGAGCCACGGCGCCCAGCCTCAACCTATTTTTGAGCACAGCTATACTTCTTGCTTTGCAAATTTTACACTGTATGTGTAATTCTTACGGCCAGCCTCAGTCTCTGCCACACATTCTCCTGCGGAGCGCAATGGGCATGTGGAAGAATGTGCTGCCCCTTTCTCCCCGGGAGCCACTCTGAAGCAGCCCGCTCTTCATCGGCAGCAGACTGGTCTTTCTAAGCCACGAACACTGCCCTCCCGCTGAAAAGTCTGCAGTGAGCTTTGGCTTTCCTTCTCTGTAAAATTAGCCTGGCTAATTTTTGTACTTTAATTTTAGAGACGGGGTTTCACCATGTTGGCCAGGCTAGTCTTGAACTCCTGACCTCGGGTGATCCGCCTGCCTTGGCCTCCCAAAGTGCTGTGATTACAGGCATAAGCCACCGCGCCTGGCCGCTACATTTTGTTTTCTTGAATAAAATGCATTTTCTTCAAACTAAAAGTTCATTTTTCCAATTTTAATAGAAATAAGAACATTTCTGTGGGCACTAGGGGGTAGGGGATGTAGCAATGATATCCACCTCATTGGCAGAAAGTAGATTCATGGTTGCTCAGGCTCGGGGGCAGGGGACGAAGGGGGACTGGCAGCTGATGAGTAGGGTTTCTTTCTGGGGAAGGGTAAATGTTCTAAAATTAGGCTGTGGTGATGGTTGTACAACCCTGTGAATATGCTACAAAAAGACCCCAAAACACTGACTGGGTATACTGAATTGTATGTGAATTATATGTCAATAAAACTGGTCTTACAAAAATGATTTCCAGCTTAGAAAGCTGTTTTGAGGAAAAAATGGAATATCCTGCCTGAAAAATCTCATCGCGGTAGCTCCTCGAATGTGAGGCCCCTGTTTCTGGGTACGCCTGCCCCATTTATGCCCTATTTGGCCTCCAATACCCGCATTTGTTACACTCAGTCAAGATGCCTCCTTTTGGAGCCCTCTCCAGGGCCCTTTCAATCATCTGCCTTTCAAATCTGGATTG